>NC_056731.1:1705009444-1705064444 GCF_019279795.1 Protopterus annectens
TTTCTCCCTCCTTAGTGTCCAATCTCTCATACAACTCTCCATATGCCTTATCATTAGCTTTCACCACCTCTCTCTTTGCCATGCGCCTCATCTACTTATACTCATGTCTACTTTCTTCATCTCTTTGACAATCCCACTTCTTCTTCACCAGCCTCTTCCTCTGTATACTCTACTGTACTTCCTCATTCCACTACCAGGTCTCCTTGTCCTCCTTCCCCTGTCCAGATGTCACACCAAGCACCTTTCTAGCAGTCTCCCTTACTAGTTCTGCTGTAGTTACCCAGCTATTCGGTAACTCTTCACTGCCTCCCAGTGCCTGTCTTAACTCTTCCCTAAACTCCACTTTACAATCACCCTTTTTTAACTTCCACCATTTAATCCTTAGCACTGCTTTCACACTCCTCCTCCTCTTCTTGATCACCAACGTCATCCTACAGACCACCATTCTATGCTGCTTAACTACACTTTCCCCTGCCACCACTTTACAGTCTCCAATCTCCTTCAGACTGGCCCTCCTACATAGGATATAATACACCTGTGTGAATCTTCCTCCACTCTTGTATGTCACCCTATGCTCCTCCCTCTTCTTAAAATACGTATTCACCACAGCCATGGCCATCCTTTTCGCATAATCCACAATCATCTGACCTTCTGCATTCCTCTTCTTAACACCATACCTACCCATCACTTCCTCATCCCCTCTGTTCACTTCACCAACATGCCCATTAACGTCCACTCCAATCACTAGTCTCTCACCCTTGGGTACACTCACCACAACTTCATCCAACTCACTCCAAAATTTCTCTTTCTCATTCATCACACACCCAACTTGTGGAGCATATGCACTAACAACATTCATCACTACACCATCAATTTCGAGCTTCATAAACATCACTCTGTCAGACACTCTCTTCACGTCTAAAACACTCTTGGCATATTGTTCCTTTAGTATAACCCCTTCCCCCTTTCTCCTGCAATCCACACCATGATAGAACAATTTGAACCCATTTCCTAAACACCTGGCCTTACTTTCCTTCCATCTGGTCTCTTGCACGCACAATATATCAACCTTTCTTCTCTCCATCATATCAGCTAGCTCTCTTCCTATACCAGTCATACTGCCAATATTCAAAGTTCCTACCCTCACTGCTACACTCCTAACCTTCCTCCTCTCTTCCTGCCTTCGGGCATGCCTTCACCCTCCTCTTCTCCTTCGGCCAACAGTAGCCCAATTTCCCCCAGCACCCTGTTGGCTAACAGTACTGGTGGCAGTCATTGTTAACCCGGGCCTCGACTGATCCGGTATGGAAATATGAAATTTTCGCGCCATAAGTTATGTGGCAGAATATATCAAATTATAAACTCTAAGGCACGTCAAGGAGCAGAAGTCAAGAAGTAAGAATATTAAGACATATATAACTTAAAAAATAGACAATATATCTTATACATATAGCGCATTAGCTAAGCACACTATAGAAAATTGAATTAGTCATCAGTTTAGATTCAGGGTGTTAGAGCTTGTATATGAAAATGCTAGGTTGGGAGATGTTTCTAACAAAACAGAAACTAGAGAGTTTACTTGGATTGTGAGGTTAAGAGCCCATTTAGGTAAAAGGCTCAAGGACCATATAGCCATTACAGCCAAATTGAGAAGAAAGAAACTTAGGAAATATATTTATATTTGTATGAAGTAATGAAGTTACATCAAGATAAAATTAATGTCTATAACCAATTATTAGACATAGTTTTAAGTTTCAATTATATATATTTTGAAGGACATTACTACAGGCAAATGGAAGGGATAGCTATGGGGTCAGCCTGTGGCCCCTTGTTTGCTAAAATTGTCATGGCATGGTGGGAAAGAGTATACTTGTACACAAGTCCATTCTATTCCTATATTAGTATGTATGTTAGGTATCTGGATAATTTGTTCATTGCTTGGAAAGGGCCAATGCCAGAAATTAACAATTTCACTGAATATATTAATCAGACAACTAATTTTCTGATATTTACTCATGTTGTTAGTTGTGATAGTGTGGCATACCTTGACGTCCTAATTTCAAGCGACATTCATGGGTTAAAGTCAAATATTTATAGAAAACCCACATTTTCATACACATACCTACATTATTCCAGTAATCATCCCACCCATGTCAACAGGGGTGTTGTGAAGGGCCAAATGGTCCGGGCAGCTCTTATGGTTTCAAATCAGGATGATTTCCTAAGGGAGTGTACCCATATATCAAATATGTTTTACAACACAAATTATCCCAGAAGAATGGTAAATCAAATACATAATGAAGTCATCCTGAAATGTAATCAAGGCACCTATGTTCCATTACTTTGGGAACATCATGAAAGTCAGCAGATGGTAATTGTGGAGAACATCAACCATATTATTAGTAATATTAATAACAATACTCCTGCTAACGATATAAACGATGGCCCAGATGGTTGTGGGAATAGGAATGCAAGAATTGTTTGCCCTTTTGTTACAACTTACCATGACAATGGTAAAATTATAAGTGACATCATAAATAAAAATTGGGACATTATAAAAATGGAAATTGATTTGGCCAACAGACTAGGTACCAATCCAAACATTGTTTATAGGAGGGGCTCAAATTTCAAAAATATTTTAGAGCGACAGCAAGTAACCTCTAGGGTAGGTAAGATGTTTCCTTGTGGTACTTGTAACCAATGTAGGTATGTATATAGTGGGTCAAGTATAAATATTAGGAAAAAGAAAATCCATATTAAGGATAGATACAGCTGCTATACACAAGGGGTAGTTTACTTTGCATGCTGCTCAAACTGTCCTACATTTTATGTTGGCAAAACTGAACATAAGCTATCCCAGAGGATTTACGAGCATGTTTATATCACCCATGGAAAGGACACACATGCTCTTTATAAGCATATGAGTAAATTCCTTACCGATAGTTTCAAATACTTAGTAGTCTATCAGGTTAGGATAGAACCCCTTGGGGGACCTTGGAAATTAATATTAGAAAACAAAGAAACATGGTGGCAAATTTATCTTTATGCTGGAACCCCACCGGGACTAAATGAGATGATTTCCATTAATAGCTTTCTTAAATTAAGAACATATGATAGGTAGTTTGTAACATAACATCTACAATATTTATTATGTTTATGTATTTATACACATAATAGTCTAGTTTACATTGTAGCGTGTAATGTTCTACACAATTCCAGAGCATGTCCAATAGCATGCATAGATATCCCCAATAACACAGAATGTCAGATGTGCAGCAATCACATAGCAAGCATACCACATGCATATATGGAACCATAGTGGCCCTGACAATGGCATGCAAGTGAATAGTCTGTAACATGTCAGCAATGATAGTGTCCACACAGGGAGCATGGCTACAAACACATAGCACAAAGTGTGGTACAATACAATATATGTCCCACTGGTAGGTAAGCTGTAGCCATACCTATTGACTTGTGTGAACAGTTTATTGTCACTGATATGGTGGTGGGGGGGTGACAGAGATTTGTATTAAGAACTATGGTAACCTTGCTGTATGAGTTGCTCAGACCTGTTTCTATCTTTATGTCTTTTAGGCAAGATGTCACATGGACACCTACTTGCATATTCAGCAGCTGAAAATAACATTGTGCTGAACTATCTCATCCAGCACTACCATGTCGTGTTTGGCCAGGCTGCCCATGAGCAGCAGGAGCTGACCACCCTGTGAAATTACCTAGTCCACAGGGTCAATGATGTTGGACTGCATAACCGCAATTATGAGCAGGTCCGGCATCATTGTTCTGACCTGCTTCGCAATGCCCGTTGGTGTACTGCTGCAGTCTGGGGGGATCATCTTACAACAGGGCGGGGGGTTCATGCCATCCATCCCCCCGACACATGTTGTGGAGCTCCTTGCCAGCCTCGTGGCACCTGCCCATCAGCACAGCCAACAACTGCCAGACAACATTGTTGAGGTGGGTGCTACCCACACACTGGCTAAGGAGCATGCGGGTAAGGCTACAGGGCACATCAGTAGACCACTGTTGCATATGCATCCACATCTGCACAGGTAGATCACGCATATTTGACATGTCATATATATAGTTTGTTGCTGCATAGTAGTAATAAACAGATGTGCTTAAGTGGTAGTATTGTGGACTTGTACTGTTGATGTACTGTAATGCTGCACCCACCCTGTAGCAATGCCACAGCGGTGGTCACTGAGACTGAATCTCTCACACTCTTATGTAGGTCCCTCCAGTATACCACCAAGACAGCAGCCTGTAGCTGGTGAGTATGGTTTATGTTGATGCTTGCCAATACACCGGCCATGTAATAGTTATGGTATATTCCATGCACACATCTAACACACCTACCCGTAATGCATGCTGTACATGTTCATGTATTGTTGCTGTTAAATGCACTGCATCACAGTGGTGACCACGATGGGGTATTGGAAGGGTATGTCAGACACCTGCAAGATAACAAACATCCTGTCATTGTGAAATATGTACACAGGGATTAACATAATGGTGGCACACATGGCCTTCAGTAATGACATGTGTGAAACATCACCCCTATACAATGCAACAACAGTGTATATACCAGTATTACAATGGCAATTGTTACAGATGTACACTAGGCTGTAACACATGGTGTTCAGTGTATGGGACACTGCAAACTGACACACATGTGTCAGCCAAACTTGTCAAGCATCTGCAAAAAGGCTGAAGGTGGGGAGGGGGTGTTAGTATGACACATCAGTGCACTGCAGCAGGGATCCTAAGGATGCTAAGAATGGCTGTATCTACATACAGTCAGGTTCAGGAACTGTGGCAGATGTAACCCTACCCCTCACAGTAATAGTGACAGCAGTGTGTGAACATCAAAGGATGTGCAGATGAGTAGACCTTGCAATCATGCAGATTTGGGGGACATGAGTAGGGCAGACTGGCCATACACTGGCAAATGCAAATGGCTCATGTTAGTATATCCCTGCCAGGAATAGTGACTGCTGTAGTACACATAGCAATAGGTGCAACAAACTGTCATGATAAGGGTGTGCAAACATATGCACACACAGAGTGTATGCATCACACACACCTAACACATTTCGTATACATTGCATGTGAATGTACAGGACATATGTCACATATCAGGCTCACATACTGTTAATATATGTGGTGATGTGGTCCCGTGGCAGAACAAGGAAGGGTGCATTATATCAAAAAGGGTGTATACGCTCCCCATAGACACGGTATGGTCTGACGGTTGTCAGTGTAATAATATTGGATTGGTCATACATGTTCCGCTGATGTTGAGATCTGTAAACCAGACATCAGGCAATCAGAAATGACATCTGTCCACCTATCATCCCAGGTATGTCTTGCAGAAAAACATAGGGGCTGTGAGCATTAGAGCAGACATAACTGACACAGTACTACACATTCAGAAATGGGTTGTACACTTGAGAGGTTTGGTGTACAGTACATGGCAGGGTGCAGAACAGGTGCACAGCAATACTATGTACACGGGTGAAGTGGTTTCCAGGGGAAGGGGCATCACCTACTAAAACAGCCCATACATCACACAGATGTATACTGTTGCTAACATGGATTGACTGTAGCTACCCTGCATGATGTTGTGTACCATATGTTATGCATGTTGACAGATGGGTAATGGGAGGACTGTGTGTACTATCTTTGTACAACCTCACCTGTGTGTGTGTACTGTTATGCAATGCTGTATAGGTCTTAAAGTGCGTTTCTTGTTTTCTCCCACAGGTGGCAAGGTGGGTCAGGGTACCTCCTGCATGCAATCTGATGTTGATGTTCATACAGAAACAACAAAAAAGCAAGTTAGCTGAATTATACTTCACAAAGACCAATTTATTGTATGCGCTTTCGTCGGGGCACATGCCCCAACTTCATCAGACAACTCAACAGCCATAAAAACCTCTATTTTATACTCACATTCAATTACACAGCTGGGCAGACATGTCAGTGTCAATCAAGCATAGGTTGCCTGTACGTATCCCAGCTGGATACCTGTCATCTACACATCCGTACAGGGACTGACAGTCATCAGCTTGGCAAGTAGCTATGAGGTAGGATGAATGTGTCAACAGATAGACATTTCACAACAATATACATGCCATTACTACATGTTGGAAGCCCTCACTAACATGTGCTGTACAGGCGGTAGTCTACAGTTACATT
Organism: Protopterus annectens; assembly: GCF_019279795.1. Classification (NCBI taxonomy): domain Eukaryota; kingdom Metazoa; phylum Chordata; order Ceratodontiformes; family Protopteridae; genus Protopterus; species Protopterus annectens. The sequence goes on from NC_056731.1 coordinate 1,705,015,664, forward strand.
CCACATGTCGGATCATTATCCAGTAGGGGATATATAGTGTGACACAGCTCACATACCAGGAACATGACAGGAAGGCCTCAGAGTCCAGCTATGCCTGCAGGTATACTTGTTGTCAGTACTACATTTAGCACTCTACTCCTGCTTAGGAAAGCACTGTCCACAGTAGTACTGCCATGATACACTACATGCCACTGTGACAGCACATACCTGAGGTTACTAACCCTGTGTGTAACACATTCACATGGATAACAGTGCTGTACAGGTCTCATATACTTGTGTGTCCCAGACATGACACTCACACCCCTAGCTACTGTAATGACAGCACATAGATGCATGTATTGTACATGGCATTACATACACTTATTACAGATGTCATTACTCTGCTATGTTATCAGACTGGTCGGTGAGAACTGGTTACCAGGGCTAAGCCATGCTTAACATGTGTCAGCATTGCTGCAATATAACAGCTAAGCAGATTTGAGCACTGGTAAGTGAAGCCTACACGGTGTAAGCGCCCATACATTTAACCGTACCTTAGCACCACTTAGCTTCACACAATCCCATGCAAACCCACTTAATGCTGCTCAAAACTGCCTTAACCACTCTGTATCCAGCAGCCCTTGTTCTGCCCATCAAACAAACAGACCCTGCAGGTATTTAACCCAGGACCCTGTACACTATAGTCACAACACTTAAACACTATGCCATGACCACTGTGAAGACAGTTGTTGTTTTTCCAATATATCTGCCAATACACATATTGATTAGTATTGAACAATTGCTTTTACTTCCACAGTTGTTTAGTACTTGTTATTGATTTTATTGTTGCATCACATATGTTATATCATAATGTACACATATCAGATACATATGGTGAGATACTAAGCAAAAGAGGTGTACTTCTCCACATCCACCAGAGAGGGAGTGAGAGAAACAGACAGAGATAAAGTAAGTCAGGGAGGGTATGGGAGAGTTTAACCTAAGCATGTTTGTGTCACACACCTACCAGAAAAGGGTTTCAAACCCCTGACTATGCATTGCTATCACATGTCTATGTGGTTATTGCATGCTTCACATAGCTTACATGCTGAGGAGCTGTCCAAACATATATGTGATGGTGAGTGACAACTGCAACAGTGATATTGTAACAATATGGTAGGTGTAGTTCCAAGTGCCTGTCCACATGAACAGGTGTCAGCATCAACACAGCCACACTCTCTGAGGGACTCATACACATTGACACACTTGGCAGGGTCAGGAATACACTTCCTAACAAATTAGTTTGCCACAATACAGTAATGCGCAGGTATCACATGCACCACAGGTGTTATCTGGAGGGTATATGGGCAAAGGGTATGTGAAGGTGTCTGACATCAGACAGCATGCTTCACTATGCCAATGGGAGTTGTAGTGAGTGTGAATGTGGTTGAAAGCATTATACACCACACACACAGACACAGGGTGCCAGTACTGACATGCATGGGTGCATTGCTTCATGGTGTGTAGTGGTTGACTGTGCCAGAAGACTATACAAGGCTAGGTGAAGGGTATACCTTGGCATCAGGCCACATGACAATGGTCTGCAGTGTGGCTCAGGGGTGTAGTGTCTGTATTGGCCCACACATGTGGGTATTGTATTCACCATCCAGTCACCTGGGTTACTATAGTGTAGCCAGTGCTGTGCAATGCTTGCCATGTATGTGTTCTTTAGTCCATGACATGGATGGTGTCTGGGATGTGCACACGTCCCACATGCATGTACAGTGACATGTAGAACTGTATCTGGGGTGTCTGGCCAATGTGTACACAGATTGTTATCATCAGATGTGCCAGTCCTGGCCTCATGTGGTAGGAACTTGTAATGGACAGCAGGTTGACCCTGCATCTACAATGATAGCATGATAATGGTATTCCCTGGTGTCAGTGGCATCTGTCCACACAGGGCATGTGTTTAAGGCATGGTATGCCCTTTGTGGGTCACATTTGATGGGACCACAGGTGTTGCAGGCATCCAGTGGGGAACACAGTGAAGGCCCACTGTCGGCAAGTATGTGCCTATTGTACTGATTAACAGGGTGCCATGCCCTCTGTAGTCCACTGCAATCACACCATGGTTACTATCTGTGGGCAATATGCAGGGTACTACCAACATAGCAGTTGTTGCCTAGCCAAGTGTGTTTGTGTATGAGACATGGGTCAAGAGTATTTTGTGGGTAATACAAGGGTTGCTTACTTTGTTTGGCAGGCCTTGATGTCACATGTAGGGGAATGGATTGGCACCTCAGCTTCTCAGCTATTTCACATCTGTTATCCTTGTAAGGTGGACATTGTGACATATAAAATGGCCACCATATAAGAAATTTGCAAAACACGCTCTACAATGAGTACAGTTATTACACACTCACAGCCACCTCCCCACAGGATATGAATGACAAACACACACACACTTGCCACGTCTGGGATTAGAGCTCCTACCTAACTAGTTTATCACACTACAGCATTACACAATTAAAGAACACACCATGGAGATTATTGGACTTCTTCCCCAAAGGTGTATTTCACTGGGAATGACATCAGCAGGCTTGCCGATATAGGTAAATGGAGGTTGTAGTGACTGTGAATGGCCTCAAAAGCATTGCACCCTTCACAGACAAAGAAACACACACACAAACATCCATACTTGCCATGTCTGGGAAGAGAACCCCTACCAAACTACTATATCACACTACAGCATTACTCAGTTACAGAATGCGCCACAAATACTACTGGGCTACTTTTTTTCAAAAAATATATTTCAACGTGAATGAAATCAGCAGGCTTGCCAAAGTAGGGCATTTGAATTGTAATGAGTGTGACTAGCCTAAAAAAAGCATTGCTCCCTACACAGAGACACAAACACGCAGTTGTCATATCTAGGATTAGAACTCCTATCTAACTACTTTATCACACTACAGCATTACACACTTATAGGACATGCCATTGGGATCACTAGAGTATTCTTTCCCCAAAGGTGTATTTCACTGGGAATGACATTAGCAGGCTTGCCAAAGTAGGGCATTTGAATTGTAGTGAGCGTGACTAGCCTAAAAAGCATTGCTCCCTACACACACAGAGACACGTGCACACAAATGCACACAGTTGCCATGTCTAGGATCAGAACTCCTACCTAACTAGTTTATCACACTACACCATTACTTAGTTACAGAATGCGCCACAGACATTACTGGGCTACTTTTTTCCAAAAGTTGTATTTCAAAGTGAATGACATCAGCAGGCTTGCCAAAGTAGGGCATTTGAATTGCAATGAGTGTGACTTGCCTAGTTTATCACACTACAGCATTATGCAGTTATAGAATGCACCACCGAGATTAGCGGGCTATTCCTTTCCCAAAGGTTTATATCAAAGTGAATGACATAGGCAGGCTTGCCAAAGTAGGGCATTTGAATTGTAGTGAGTGTGACTAGTCTAAAAAGCATTGTTCCCTACACAGACAGAGACACACACACACAGTTGTCATGTTGAGGATTAGAACTCCTATCTAACTAGTTTATCACACTACATCATTACACAATTATAGGATCTGCCATGGAGATTACTGGGTGATTGTTTTCCCAAAGGTGTATTTCAAAGTGAATGACATCAGCAGGCTTTCCACAGTAGGTCATTTGAATTGTAATGACTGTGACTAGCCTAAAAAGCATTGCTCCCTACACAGGCAGAGACACAAACACACAGTTGCCATGTCTAGGATTAGAACACCTACCTAAGTAGTTTATCACACTACAACATTACACAGTTAAAGGACATGCCACAGAAATAACTGGGTTACTCCTTTCCCAAATGTGTATTTCAAAGTGAATGACATCAGCAGGCTTGCCAAAGTAATGCATTTGAATTGTAGTGAGTGTGACTAGCCTTAAAAGCATTGCTCTCTACACAGACAGAGACACACACAAACACACAGATCCCACGTCTGGGATTAGAACTCCTACCTAACTAGTTCATCACACTACAGCATTACACAGTTATAGGATGTGCCACAGAGATTACTGGGCTACTTTTTTCCCAAAGGTGTATTTCAAAGTGAATGGCATCAGCATGCTTGCCATAGTAGGGCTATGGGGAGGGCAGTGTGTGTGCATGAGCCATAACCCATTCATCTAGAGATAGACACACCACACTCAAGCACATGCAGGTTTGTATTCCGCACATACATGTATACAACTGCTAGATGACTACTGCCTTGTACAGCCATGTTGCACAGCTAGCACTAGCACCACAGAGTCTTTAATGCTGAGGGATACCAGTGGCTAATTTCAATGGTGAGTGACATTTACACATCATGTGGTTGTAGCCATTTGGCTGTGTGCTGACTGGGACAGGCCTCATGATGGAAGACTCTTTGTCACTATCACTCTCTTCCACACATCTATGTATGTGCACTTTTGGCATATTATAGTGTGTTGTCCTTGGATATATGTGTGTATTCCTATCCAATGTGTGTGCAAAGCATGACTGGTGCATACTGAGGAGTGTATGCACTAACATCTGCAACTGTCACATATGTATTGTCCACTGTTGTTGGCAGACATGGGCTTTATTTGTTTAAGTGTGTGAGCATGCCTGGTATGACCTTTCAGTATGTTGTTGTCTGACATTGCCTTCATTTCTCTAAGTGTGTAAGCATGCCCAGTATGCCCTTCTGTTTTGAATGTGTAGATCCAGTCCAGGTAGTTTGTACTCCAGTGCAGACCTTTGTGTTCTACACCTACAACTAGAAAACTGTTTCTGCAGGATATCTGTAGATCAACTGGCAATATGGGGTCAAACTGTGCAAGGGATAGTGTGTACTGTAGGTTATTGTGTCGGTTTTGCTTCTGATACATGGTACTGGTGTTAGCAGAGATATTCAGACATGTGTACTGTTATACACTGTGATGTTTTATGTCCTCGAGTACTTTCAGCTGGACATTTTTGCTCACAGTGATGTCCTGGGGAACACAGGGTGAATGCAGCTGTGCCCAATATTGTGGTGAAATGCCTACATACTCATAGAAAGTTATGCCATTCTGGAGGGGGAGCTGCAGACACTTGTTGCTGTGTATCCAGTTCAGCACCTTGGTACAGTGATGGCAGAGGATCCCATACTTGTATATCCATCGACATGAGAGTATGGACTTATCTTGCTGTGGCAATACCTCACAGCTATACAGATTCACACAGGTTACCCAAAGGCAGGGGTCATAAGTCAGGACATTACCCCTATCGTGGTGTATGGGCAGGTTTCTAGCCACCCATTTTTGTGTTTGCAGCCAGGGATAATATGTGCACATGGCTGTGTGTTGGACTTTGCACATTCCATGCTGCCCATGCTCCCATCCCTCCTCTATTATTCTATCCTCTTTCATACATTATGCATACATTCTCTGATACTTTCTCTATAGTTATTACCTCATCACAGCAGTTTATTGTTGGTCCACAGTTCATGCAGTGAAACATGGTGAACATGTTACTGTGGTTTGCCTACATGTCCTTGCATATGGGTTCTGTGGACTGTGTTAGGTTGTTATTTGGGAGTCCATAACATACATTGGCAGTACGGGTGAGATGCAGGCCTTTAGCAGAGGACTGTAGGCTACTTAGTAGTGATGCAGGCCAGCTGGAGCAGGCCATTGCATTCTGTCAGTCCTAAGGTACCAGACCACCATACATTATATTCCCCTGGGGTGACAGGGTAGGTGTACCAGGTGTTCATGCCAATACTTTCTATCAGTATTTTTCAGGTGGTGTGGATGCTGGCAGAGTGCTGCTTACAGCTAGGGATACACCTGCATGGGACACCTGCACTGCATGCTGCATTCTTTTGCTATTGCCATACACAGGTGGGGGTTATATTGTACCCATTCCCAACAGCAGGGATAAGTCCAGAGAGGTACCTGTGGGTGGTGTTTGGCTGAGCTGGGTGCATGTGTGCTATGGACACAACTTGCATCTGACTCACAGAAATTCATGGGACATTCCAGTGATGCTGGCTTGTGCAGGTACATCAGCTGTTTCTCAATACATCATTCCTATGACCTTTGAGATCTGCAAATGTTTGGCCAGACAACATCGATATTCCCTACTACAAGCCCAGATAATGTGATACAAACTTGTATGTACAATTCCAAGGATGTGTTCATTTCATGGTTAAACATTATACACTGTCTGTCTGGGGTACTTTCCTCTGTGTATGTCTTGTATATCTGTCCCAACAGTCATGTCATGTCCATCTTTCAGATGGTGACACATATTACCTTCATACATTTACAATGTCTTACTGCTAGTATGTGTTATACTGGGGAGCATTGTGTTTGACACTGCAGTTATGAGGACTTGGCCCTGTCATCGGCAGTACTGGACAATGGCCACCAGATTAAACCTCAGCATGCATACATACTGACCACTCTCACACAATATGTAACACACACCAACCTAACACATGCATATCTGCATATTGTGCAAATGCTACAATTTATCCCACTACCTTGGCCAACTCAGGTCATCTGTGCTCCACTGGTATTATACCTACACAAACGTGTTACTACATTTCTGCATCAGATTGGAGGGGAGACACACCTGACTGTTACGTGTCTACATTGGATTGGAGGGGCACACCAGTCTGTTACTACATTTCTACATAGGATTGGGGGGCACACCTGACTGTTACTACATTTCTACATAGAATTGGGAGGGCACACCTGACTGTTACTACATTTCTACATAGAATTGGAGGGGCACACCTGACTGTTACTATATTTCTACATAAGATTGGGGGGGGGCACACCTGACACTTGTACACATTTGCTATGACTTTACTGGTATGTCAGGTACTCATTCTGTATTCCAATCTATCATGCTGACTAAAGGCATATCAGTGTACTACAGGTCTTAGGTTTGATTGACGGACATAGTTTCTGAATTCTTACCCTTCAGAACTAACATCCCACTGTCTGACCTGATGTAGTCTGCGTAGGCCTGGGGGGGGTGTTACCCATAGCCATCATTCACAGGCCTTAGCACAGCCTTTGGTTGTGATTGTCTACACCTGTCTTGCTGGCTGAGACTGTTTTTGGGTATGTGAACCTCCCTGACAGGCAAGTGTGTGTCATATGGACACACATGTGGCCCAGCACATTTCCTGCAGTGGGTTTTGTCACTATGTGTAGTACTGGCTACTATGTTGACACCAATATTTGTTACAGATCTCATGCTGCCATTATAGGTGCCTACTATCTGCTAGAATCCCATTTAGCCACCTGATTTCCTTGCATGGTCACATCCATACCATAGATACAAGTAACAACACATACTACTCCATTCAGCAATTGGTAAGGAGAGTGACTTACCTTGTGGGTGTTCCAATATTGAGGATGGTGCTGGAGGGCTGCCTATGTTGGATGCACATAGTACACTCCCTATACATGGTTGAGCACAGGTAGTGTCATGTTTGGCATCCCTTTTACTTTATGTACGAGTCAGAGAGAGGTTTCATTCCCTGGGTCCCTACTCTGTCGGTGTATGTGCCATGTGTTTCCTCTTTGCCAAGGCCAGGGCATACTGGGCACACCTCCATCTGCCTACTGAGCCAGGCTCAGGTTGTTCCTCCTCCGAGTCCCTCTGTGCCTGTGCAGGCCTTGGCAATGGTGGGGGGCTGTGTGGCCCTGCCCCATTCTGGTCCTGCTGCAGCTGTTTTCGCAGGATCATATTGTGTAGCATGGCACATACAATGACAATTTGAGTACATGTAGCTGGTGAGTACTGCAAGGCTCCACCAGATGTGTCCAGGCACTGGAACCATGACTTGAGCATTCCAGACACATGCTCTATTATGATTCTGGTTTGTGCATGTTCCTCATTATGGAGTTCTTGTTCAGGTGTGTGTGCATTTTTTGATGGGTGTCATTAGCCATGGCTCCAGTGCATAACCAGCATCACCTATGCCATTAGCCATGGCTCCAGTGCATAACCAGCATCCCTCACTAGGTGACCATAAGGGATGTCCCCACTGGCAAACCTCTGGTACAGCTGCGTCAGATGCCAGATATGGGAATGATGATAGATTCCAGGGCAACCAACACACACATTCATTATAATGACCTGGGCATCGCACATGACCTAGCAGTTGATGGAGGGGAAGCCCTTGTGGGTGCTGTAGACCCTACCCCACTCACCAGGTGGTGCTTTGATACATATGTGTGTGCAGTCTATAGCACTCACTACCTCAGGGTATTGTGCTATTTGGTGGAAGAGATGTATATTGCTGGCCAACACCTCACGGGTGTTGGGGAAATATACGTGCTCACTGGCATGTGCTGACATGGCATCCAGGAACTGGTGGAATACCTTGGATACTGATGCCTGTGAGATCCTCATCATATCCCCAGTTGGCCTTTGGAAGGTACCTGTAGCTAGTATTCTTAGGCCTACATAGACCTTGGTATCCAGTGGGATGGGTTCCCTACTATTAGTTCTGTGTGTCAGACATGGCCAGCACAGCTCAACAATTTGCTGTAGGAGGGCTCTGTCCACCCTATAGTGCTCTACTATCTCCAGCTCATGTAGCCCCTGGTAAGTTACCCTGGTCTATACACCTTTCTCCGTCTCCTTACTGTGGGTTGGTCAACAGCATTCTCATCCTCACCACCCTCAGCCTCTTCCACATGTTGATCTCTGATAGCTGCTGCAGCCCCTATCATTTTGTTGTTTTTGTTTGTTAAAATTTCCCTACTTCTATACACCAGTGGTGTAGAGTATGTGAGAAAAAACTGAGGGAAAGGTGTTTGCATAGTTTATAGTTGTGTTCTGGGCTGGGCTGGTCTGTTGCCTGTGTAATTGGCTGATTCTGATTCATTTCACCTGCTAGCTATGCTAGTTCTCCTAGATTACTTTCCTTCTGCTTCATTCCCTTCCCTTTACCTTCCTGTTTAAGCCTGGGGTTGCGCCATGCAAACACAGGGCTGAAATGTGCACAGAGCTGCTCTTTCCTGGTTTACTTTTTTTTCCCATTTAAAACCTGGTGCACAGCATGGACACCCATTTAAGCAATGTAAAGAGTGTTAGGTAGCCTCAGACACCCCCCCCCCCTTGCTTAGCTGTGCTAAGCTGAGGGTAAACCCGAGCGGTAGGGCAACAATCCACTTACAGTATGCCTGACACCCCCCCCTCCCCCATGATGTCAGCTAACTCTTAGGCTTGCACCAAGCTATTCCTGCTCTTACACTGTTGGGTGCTGACTAGCATGGAGGGGAAATCTGGAATTCAGTATCATTCCCCTCATTTGCATAGGATTGCCTGCTGATGCATAGTTACAGGTCCCACACTGAGCCCCCCCCTTAGCAACCACTATTCACTGGCCATGTTGTCTTCTGCCTGGTGATTTTGGTTAGAATTCTTATTTTAGTTTTTTTTTTTTACCCGATGCAGTTTGCACACCGCTGCCCTATGCTTAAACAGATGAAATTGGCTAAAAAAAAGTTTTTTTTTTGCAACTATTTTCCATGCCAATGGCCATATATTTGGCCATTGGCATGCTTTCAACATAATATACACCCTTTATTTGGAGCTGTCAAGGCTCTGTTTTGTAGTTTGCACAAATGTACTCGGTTACTAACCAAGTACATTTCTGCAGATTACACTAATCCTGCATGGACTGCTGCCAGCTTCCTGGATTGCAAATTCACCTCATTTGCATGGGTTTCACCTGCAAATGGGCTAATTTGCATGCAAGAGCTGAGTCTGTGCCGGACTATTGTAGGAGCGCTTCTGCACATCCCTGCAGCTTATTCCTGGATTGCACAGTAGAGACATATTGCCTGCGTAGCTCCTGCAATAGTCCTTCACACCATGCAGGGCTTGCTGAATCCTGAGGTATATTTTTTCTGTGTGTATGTCTGCAAGGGCATATATCCCCTTTCTTTAATATTTTAGCAGTTACATTGTCCAGAATGGGTTGCAGTACCATTTGCTCAAGTCCATTCTATTTTCCTGGCAAAATGAGTTGGTAAATTTATCACATTTTCTCTTATCAGACTACATTTCTAAATGGCTAGACAACACATCAAAGTAGAAAAATGAAAAGGAAAAAGAAGTTGCCAAAATGACAGCTAAAGTACATTTTTTTTTCTTTTTGTCTTCTGTATTATATGCAAGATATAAATAAAGTTAATGCTGTTTATGTGCACATTATAGGTCATTAAATATTTTTCTAAATTCTGTTGAAGGGAGCTACAAATTAATTTCATAGCAATTCATAATATTATGGGCAGTATTCATAGTCATTAGTGTCACACTTTCACAGCAGTTATTCTTGAAGAGAAATACTACTATAATCAAGTACAATAAACACAGGTTACTTTGGATGACGATGTCATTGCAAAAGCTTCTGCTAAAAAATGCCCACTTTCTTGAAATGCATAAAGTTGGTGAAGTTACTACACAAAAACTTAAATGCTTGTATAATTTCCGATTTATTCCAGTATTATGGATGAAAGCAGCTATGAGCAAGCACATTTCAGTATTGACAGACATTTAAAGCAATCAGAATGCAGTACAGATATTTATGTTCATTTTTAAAGATATAAAGGAGTTTTATATGTGTTCTATGGCAATATCCTTATGTGGACACTCTTACTGTTTATTCAAAGGAGTGAAAAGGGGAAGACAGGAAACACTAAAAAAGGGGAGGCATAAAAAAGACGTATACACAGAAAGAACACCAAGAGGGTTGAGCTGCAGGAGGTAGGAGAGGAGAGGTGCTATATTTGTGGTAGCAGGTAGATCTTCCTATTTTTCAATTCTTTTTATGTAAGAGGGTATAGGTAGGGAGTAGATTAGGGGTGATAGGGGAGATGATTAGAGAAGGAGGGGAATGATGAGGAGTCCTCCAATAGAGAACCTCATTACATAGAACCTCAAACATTTCCACTACTTGATGGTGCTGCAGTGGGCAACCTCGATGTAGAAGTGTAGTAGGCCTGTTGTAATATGGTGGTCAGTGTCATACATGGCAGTGAGTTTTACATACACTGAAGAGCATCCTGGACAGGCCAAAGATATTTCTCCATGCTCTTCTGCATTACATCCTCAACAAGTGCCAAAGTTTCTGAAGCTCATGGGTTGCCAGGCTGCACCATGCCAGGGTACCGAATGCCCTGACCTGGAGGAATCATGGTTGGACTGCTCCTAGGGCTTCTAGACCTGTGGGGAAAATGGACATAAATGGGAGAAAAGGGAAAAGCAAAAGACAAAGTAATGCATAATTAAAATAAGAAAAAGAGAGAGAGTAGAGAGACAAACAAGAAATGGAGTCAGTAAATTGACTCATAATGTAATACATCACTGCATTCTTTATTTATTGTGATTTCTTACTTTTATTAAGTCTGTATTCATGAAAAAATATTCAGTGATTTGTTACTGGAAATCTGTGAATAGTCAGTATAAAGATATTAAATGGTGATGATTTGTACATTTGTAGTCTACTGACAGTAAGAAGATAAGCTGGCATAACTTATGAAATGTTAACACACTTGAAATATCTTACTGAAATGGGTCATGCTGCAGTTCAGTACTGAAAACACATTACTTCTTGAATTACATTTGTGTATGAATTACTTCTGGATATACATTTACAAAAAAAAAAATAAAAAAAAGTTATTATTAAACAAATTTCTTCATTTAATGATACTTTTTTTATTTCAGAATCACATTTACATACTCAAGAGCAGCTTTAGTAAGTCTCTTTAGGCATCTTTGCTCCTGTGATTTATCCTCTTCTTAACTATTAGAGATGTATGTTCAAATCTATCTTATGTACTTGCATTTTTATTAATCAGCAAAGCACAGAATTTTTTTCTGATATTGTACTGAACCTGAGTGCTTATTTTTGTAGACATTTGTACTGAATCCCCTTGTATGCTTACATTTACTGAGCAGCAAAGCACAGATTTTCATGAAGTGTTTGTACTGAATCCATCTGTAATACTAAATACTTCTTGTTTAGTGTAAGTTAATATAGAAGGATATCTTAACTTCCTTCAAATTATTACATTTTGATGTGTTGTGTACAGCCACCCTCGGATTGTCAAAAGCTTGCATGGAGTGCAAGATTGGTGCAGGAGGTCAAGCAGGCAATATGACTGCCGTGCAATCCAGGAACAGCCTGCAGGGGAGTGCACGAGAGCTCCTGCACTAATCCTACATGGACTAAGCCCTGGTATGCAAATCACCCCATTTGCAGGTGAAATCCATGCAAATGAGGTGATAAATCCAGTAAGCTTGCAACAGTCCGTGCAAGACTAGTGCTATCTACAGAAATGTACTCGGTTAGTAACCGAGTACATTTCTGCAAAATCCAAAACGCAGCTATGACAGCTCCAAATAAAGGCTGCATATCATGTAGTAAGCATGTCAATGGCCAGGTATAAGGCCATTGGCATTGCAAACTTAAAAAAATACAAAAATCAATTTTTTTTTTTTAGCCAATCTTGGCTGGCAGTGGCGCACAAATGGGATCGGGGGAAAATAATAAAATAAATCCAAATTAAGCAGTCTAACTAAAATCACTAATTTGCCATACAAGCCACTAACAGGCAGAAGACAACCTGGCCAGTGAGTAGTGGTTGGTAAGCTGGGAGGCTCAGTGTGAGACATGTAACTATGCATTATCAGGCAATCCTATGCAAATGAGGGGAGGGATAGTGAATCCCAGTTTTCCCCAACATGTGAGTCAGGTCCCAACAGTTTAAGAGTAGGAATAGCTTGTTGCAAGCCTAGGAGTTAGGTGACATCATGGGGATGTGTGCCAGGCATACTGTAAACTGATTGGAGCCCTGTGGCTTGGGATTACTCCTAGCTTAGCACAGCTAAGCTAGGGAGTGTGTCTAAACTTGCTTAGCACTCTTTGCCTAAGCAGGTGTACGCGCCACCCACTGGGTTTTACAGGAAGAAAACAGAGGCTAAACCAGGAAATAGCAGCAGTGTGCACATTTGAGCACTGTGTTTGTGCGGCATGCACACGGGCTTAAACAGGAAGGTAAAGGGAAGGGTAAATAGCAGTATGAAGGTAACCAAAGGAGAACTAGCTTAGCTTGCAGGTGAAATGTACCAGAATCAATCATTTACACAGGCAGCAGACCAGCCCAGCCCAGAACACTACTATAATCTAAGCAAACACCTTCCCCTCTGTTTTATCCCACACTCTACACCACCAGTGTAAACAAGCGGGGAACTTTTAACACTCACAACAGCAAAATGATAGGGGCTGCAATAGCTATCATATAACTTGTGGAAGAGGCTGAGGGTAGTGAGGATGTGAATGCTGTCAACCAACCCACAGTGAGGAGATGGAGAAGAGTGTACAGACCCAGGGTAACCTACCAGGGGCTACATGAACTGGAGATAGGTGAGTGCTATAGGGTGGACAGGGACCTCCTACAGCAAATTGTTGAGCTGTGCCGATCACACCTGATATACAGAACTAACAGATGGGAACCCATCCCAGAGGATACCAAGGTATGTGTAGGCCTAAGAATACTAGCTACACTTACCTTCCAAAGGCCAACTGGGGATATGATGGGGATTTCACAGGCATCAGCATCCAGGGTACTCTACCAGTTCCTGGATGCCATGTCAGCACATGTTGGTGAGTATATATATTTCCACAACACCCGTGAAGCATTGGCCAGCAATATGCAACTGTTCCACCAAATAGCAGAACACCCTGAGGTAGTGGGTGCTATAGACTGCATGCAGATATGCATCAAAGCACCACCCAGTGAGCGGGGTAGGGTCTACATCAACCGCAAGGGCTTCCCCTCCATCAACTGCCAGGTCTTGCGCGATGCCTAAGGCATAATAATGAATGTGTGTATTGGCTACCCTGGAAGCTATCCCATTTCCCATATCTGGCATCTGACGCAGCTGTACTAGAGATTTGCTAATGAGGACATCCCTCACGGTCACCTAGTGGGGGATGCTGGATACGCATTGGAGCTGTGGTTGATGACACCCAACAGAAATGCATACACACCCGAATAAGAACTCCATAATAAGGCACACACACAGACAAGAATTATAGTAGAGCATGTGTTTGGGATGCTCAAGTCATGGTTCCCATGCCTGGACACATCCACTGGAGCCTTGCAGTACTCACCAGCTACAAGTACCCAAATTGTCTTTGTATGTGCCATGCTACACAATATGATCCTGTGGAAACAGCTGCAGCAAGAACAGCACGGGGCAGGGCCACACAGCCCTCCAGCATTGCCAAGGCCTGCACAGGCATAGAGTGACTCGGAGGAGGAACAACCTGAGCCTGCCCCAGTAGGCAGAAGGAGGCATGCCCAGTATGCCCTGGCCTTGGCAAAGAGGCAACGCATAGCACATACGCTGACACAGGAGTGACCCAGGGAATAACATCTCTCTCCAACTCTCACATACAGTAAAAGGGATGCCAAACAGTACACTACCTGTGCCTAACCATGTGTAGGGAGTGTAGAATGTGCATCCGACATAGGCAGCCCTGCAGCACCACCCTCAGTACTGGGACACCCACAGGGTAAGTGACTCACACATGCCAGTCATAGGGGGGTCACATACCCAACAACAGTCACAGCCAGCAGGACAGGTGCAGACAAACAAAAACAAAGGCTGTGTATGGCCACTGAATGAGGCCTATGGGTACCCCCCCCCCAGGCCTACACAGACAGACTACAGCAGGTCAGGCAGTGGAATGTCAGTTCTGAAGGGTAGGAAATCAGAAACTAATATGTAGGTAATTAAAAGCTAAGATCTGTAGTACACTGGTATGCCTCTAGCCAACACGATAGGTAAGACTGCAGACTGAAATGGAGTACCCAACATACTAGTACATTCCTAGCAAATGTGTACAAGTGTAAGATGTGCCCCCCCCCCATCTGATGCAGAAATGTATTCACAGTCAGGTGTGCCCCCCAATCCTGTGTAGAAATGTAGAAATAGTCAGGTGTGCCCCCCATCCTACGTAGAAATATAGTAACAGTCAGGTGTTCCCCCACAGTCATGCGTAGGAATGTAGCAATAGACAGGTGTGCCCCCCATCCTACAAAGAAAAGTAGTAACAGTCAGGTGTGCCCCCCCCACACAATCCTGTGTAGAAATGTAGAAATAGTCAGGTGTGCCCCCCATCCTATGTAGAAATACAGTAACAGTCCATGCCAAATTATCGACGGATACCCTGCAGAGACAGCATGCTACCTGTAGGTGTACAACACAAAGGTTAGCACTGCAGTACAAACTACCCTGACTTGATCCACACATTCAGTAAAGACGACGATACTGGGCATGCCCACACACAGAGTAATGAAGGCAATGCCAATCAACAACATACTGAAAGGTCATACTGGACATGCTCACACACAAACACATGAAGGCCATCTCTGCAAACACCAGTGGATCAGACATATCTGGCAGCCACAGATGTTAGTGCAGACACTCCTCAGTATGCACCACACATGCTTTGCACACACAGAGGATAGGAATACAGGCATATATGTAAGGACAACACACTATAATAAGCCAAAGGTAGACATACATAGATGTATGGAAGAGGGTGACTGTAAAAAAGAGCCATCTAGGGCTCTCCCACCCAGCACACAGCCAAAAGGCCACAACCACATGAGGGTCTGATGTCACACACTGCAGATACTAGTCACCAGTATCTGTCAGCATTGCAGAGTATGTGGTGCACCTGCCAGCTATGCAACATGACTGTTTAAGGAAGTAGTCATCTAGCAACTGTATACATGTACCTGTGAAATATGACCCAGGTTGTGTCCACATGTGGCGTGTCAGCCCCTAGATGAATGGGTTATGGCCCATGCACACATACTGCCCTCCCCATAGCCCCAGTATGACAAGCCTGCTGAGGTAATCTATCCCAGTAATCTCTGTGGTGCGTCCCATAACTGTGTACTACTGCTGTAGGGTGATAAAATAGCTAGCTAGGAGTTGAATTCCCAGACATGGCAACTGTGTGTGTGTGTCTGTCAGCATAGACAACAAATCTTTTTAGAGTAGTCACACTCCCTACAATTCAAATGCTCATCATTGGCAATGCTGCTGATGTCATCCACCTAGAAATACACCTCTGGGAAACTGCAGCCCAGTAATCTTCATAGCGTGTCCTGTAACTGCGTACTGCTGTAGTGTGATAAATTAGGTAAGTAGCTGTTCTAATCTCAGACATGGTAAGCTGTCTGTGTAGACAACAAATCTTTTTAGAGTAGTCACACTCCCTACAATTCAAATGCTCATCTTTGGCAAGGCTGCTGATGTCATCCACCTAGAAATACACCTCTGGGAAACTGCAGCCCAGTAATCTTCATAGTGTGTCCTGTAACTGTGTACTGCTGTAGTGTGATAAATTAGGTAAGTAGCTGTTCTAATCCCAGACATGGTAAGCTGTCTGTGTGGAGAGCAATGATTTTTAGGGTAGTCACACTCCCTACAAATCAAATGCTCATCTTTGGCAAGGCTGCTGATGTAATCCACCTAGAAATACACCTCTAGGAAACTGTAGCCCAGTAATCTTCATAGCACGTTCTGTAACTGCTGTAGTATGCTAAATTAGATACGTAGCTGTTTTAATTCCAGACATGGTAAGCGTTTGTGTCTGTCTGTGTAGAAAGCAATGATTTTTAGGGTAGTCACACTCCCTACAATTCATATGCTCATCTTTGGCAAGGCTGCTGATGTCAGCCACCTAGAAATACGCCTCTGTGTAGCTGTAGTCTAGTATTCTCCATAGCGCGTCCTCTAACTGTGACCTACTGTAGTGTGATAAATTAGGTAGGTGTTCTAATTCCAGATATGGCAGGTGTGTGTCTGTCTTATTCTGTGTAGAGAGCAATGTTTTTAGGGTAGTCACACTCCCTACCATTCAAATGCTCATCTTTGGTGAGACTGCTGATGTCATCCACCTAGAAATATACCTCTGGGAAGCTGTAGCCCAGTAATCTCCATAGTGCGTCCTGTAACTGTGTACTGCTGTAGTGTGATAAATTAGGTAGGTAGCTGCTCTACTCCCAGGCATAGTTTGTGTGTGTGTCTGTGTAGAGAACAATGCTTTTTAGGGTAGTCACACTCCCTATAATTCAAATGCTCATCTTTGGCAAGGCTGTTGATGTCATCCACCTAGAAATACACCTCTGGGAAACTATAGCCAAGTAATCTTCATAGCACATTCTTTAACTGCTGTAGTGTGATAAATTAGGTAAGTAGCTGTTCTAATCCCAGACATGGTAAGGGTTTGTGTCTGTCTGTGTAGAAAGCAATGATTTTTATGGTAGTCACACTCCCCACAATTCAAATGCTTATCTTTGGCAAGGTTGCTGATGTCATCCACCTAGAAATACACCTCTGGGAAGCTGTAGCCCAGTAATCTCCATAGCATGTCTTGTAACTGCGTACTGCTGTTGCATGATAAATTAGGTAGGTAGCTGTTCTACTCCCAGAAATGGCAAGGGTGTGTGTCTGTCTGACCCTGTCTTTGTAGAGAACAATGCTTTTTAGGGTAGTCACACTCCATACAATTTGTATGCTCTACTTTGGCAAGGCTGCTGAAGTCATCCACCTAGAAATACACCTCTGGGAAGAATGTAGCCCAGTAATCTCTGTACCGCGTCCTAAAACTGCAGCCTATTATAGTGTGATAAATTAGTTATGTAGCTGTTCTAATCTCGGACATGGCAGGTTTGTGTATCTGTGTAGACAGCAATGTTTTTAGGGTAGTCACACTCCCTACAATTCAAATGCTCATCTTTGGCAAGGCTGCTGATGTCATCCACCTAGAAATATACCTCTGGAAAGCTGTAGCCCAGTAATCTCCATAGCACGTCCTGTAACTGCATACTGCTGTAGTGTGATAAATTAGGTAGGTAGCTGTTCTATTCACAGACGTGGCAAGTGTTTGTGTGTCTGTGTAGAAAGCAATGCTTTTTAGGGTAGTGCACTCCCTACAATTCAAACGCTCACCTTTGGCAAGGCTGCAGATAGCATCCACCTAGAAATGCACCAGGGTAGTCACACTCCATACAATTTGTATGCTCTACTTTGGCAAGGCTGCTGATGTCATCCACCTAGAAATACACCACTGGGAATAGTATAGCCAAGTAATCTTCATAGTGCATGCCATAACTGCTGTAGTGTGATATAGACCTCTGGTAGGGGTTTTATACCCACACATGTTGGTTGTGGATGTGTTGTGTGTGTTTCAATGTCTGTGTAGGGAGCAAAGCATTTTAGGCTAGTCACACTCAGTACATGTCTAATGGCCTACTTTGGCAGTCCTGCTGATGTCATTCAATGTGAAATACACCTTTGGGGAAAGAGCACTCCAATAATCACCATGGTGCGTACCATAACTGTGCAGTGCTGTAGTGTAATAAACTAGTTAGGTAGGGGTTCAACTCCCAGACATGACAGGTGTGTGTGTTTGTAACTTGTATCCTGTGTGAAGGTGAGTGTGTGACACCTGGGCCCAATGGAGGGTGGGTTTTGTAAATGTCTTTTATGGTGGCCCTATATCACAATGTCCACTGTACAGGGATAACAGATGTGAAATAGCCTAAAGGCTGGGGTGCAAATCCTTACCCATACATGTGACATCACAGCCAGGAAATCACAGTCAGCAACCCCAGTATTACCCAGAACACACTCTCAACCCATGTCACATACACACACACACACATGCTGAGGCAACAGCCAATATGTGTGTAGTACACTGCATATTGGTGACTGATAGTAACTATGAAGTGATTGCAGAGGCCTACAGAGGGCATGGCACCTTGTCCATCTGTCCAATAGGCAAATACATGCAGACAGTGCACCTTCCCCATGTTTCCCACTGAACACCTGTAGTGCCATCATATGTGATCCACAAAGGACATACCATGCCTGAAAACAACCACTGATGCTAGGGAATGCCATTATGCTTGTTATCAATGTAGAAGCAGGGTTAACCTGTTGTCCATTACCAGTTCCTGCCACAGGTGGCCAAGACTGGCACATCTGATGATAATCTGTGTACACAACATGGGCCCAACACCCCAGGTACAGTTCCACATGTCACTGTGCATGCAAGTGGGAGGTGTGCACATCCCAGACACCATCCATGTCATGGACTAGGGAACACATACATGGCAAGCAATGCACAGCATTGGCCACTCGAAATAGCCACCCAGGTGACTGAATGATGGATACAATACCCACCCACAGAAACCACAGGCCTGAGCCACAATACAGACCATTGTCATGTGGCCTGATACCAAGGTATACCCATCATCTAGGCTTGTACAGCTGCCTGGCACAGTCGACCACCACATACCCATGCAGAAATACACCCATGCATGTCATTACTGGCACCCTGTGTGTTTGTGTGTCTGTTATATGATGTGTATGATCACATCCACACTCACTACAACCTCCAGTGGCATACTGAAGCATGCTGTCTGATTTCAGACACCTCCCCATACCCTTTACCCATATAACCTCCGTATGTCCCATGTGGTGCATGTGATACCTGCAGAGTAATGTGTTGTGGCAATCTCACTAGGGATGAGCTGTATCCCTGGCCCTGCCAAGTGTGTCAATGTGTGCACTTTCCTGTGAGAGTGCGGCTGTGTTGACACTGGCACCTGTTCATGCGGATAGGCCCATGTACATCACCTACTGTATTGCTACCATATCCCTGTTGAAGATATCACTTACCATCACATATATGTTCTGCAGTCTCCACAAGAGGTAACCTATGTGGCCCATCCAACAACTGCATAGGACTGTGATAGCACTACATAATCATCAGGGGTTTGATATCCTGTGCTGGCAGGTGTCTGACACAATCATGTTTAGGTTTTACTCTCCCACCCCTCCCTGACTTGTTGATGCCTCTGTCTGCCTCTCTCACTCCCTCTCTGGTGGATGTGGAGACCTATATCTGCTTTTCTTAGGCAGCAGCATGTGTATTTTAGATAACGCTCATGATCAGCTGATTGCCTCTGCATGAATTGCAGCCCTCCTCTAGCTGATTGCATGTGGAACAGCTGTGGTAACATCCCCATAGCCAATTGCATGGAAACACACTCCATTATCTAGGAACATCTTCCCCAGATTCTCAAAAAGCTTGCACGGAGTGCAAGATGAGTGCAGGAGCTCACGCAGGCAATGTGTCTGCCATGCTAACCAGGAACAGCCAGTAGGGGAGTGCACGAGAGCTCCAGCACTAATCCTGAATGGACTAAGCCCTGGTATGCAAATCACATAATTTGCAGGAGAAATCCATGCAAATGAGGTGATTTTTCAATCCAGGAAGCTTGCAAACATCTGTGCAAGACTAGTGCAATCTGTAGAAATGTACTCGGTTAGTAACCAAGTACATTTCTGCAAATTCCAAAACTGAGCTATGCCAGCTCCAAATAAAGGCTGCATATCATTAAGGAAGCATGCCAATGGCCAAGTATAAGGCCATTGGCATTGCAAACTGTTTATGAAATAAAACAAAATCAACTTTTATTTTTTTTTGCTGATCTCGGCTGTTTAAGTATAGGGCAGTGGCGCACAAATGGAATTGTGGGGAAAATAAGAAAATAAACTTAAAATGAGCATTCCAACTAAAATCAGTATTCTGCCATGCAAGTCAATGACAGGCAGAAAACAGTCTGGCCAGTGATTAGTGGTGCTAAGGGGGGAGGCTCAGTGTGAGACATGTAACTATGCATTAGCAGGCAATCCTATGCAAATGAGGGGAAGGATAGTGAATCCCAGATTTCCCCAGGGTGTGAGGCAGGTCCCAAGAGTGTAAGAGTATAAATAGCTGGGTGCAAGACTAGGATATAGGTGACATCATGGGGGGTGTCAGGCATACTGTAAGTGGATTGGACCCCTGTGGCTTGGGATTACACCTAGCTTAGCACACCTAAGCCAGGGGTGGGTCTAAACCTGCCTAGCACTCTTTACAAAGTGTAAGCAGGTGTGTGAGCTGCACACTGGGTTTTACAGGAGGAAAAAGGAAGTTAAACAAGGAAATAGCAGCTCTGTGCACATTTGAGCACTCTGTTTGTGCGGCGCGCACACAGGCTTAAACAGGGAGGCAATGGGAAGGGAAAACAGCAGTAGGAAGGTAATCAAGGAGAACTAGATTAGCTGACAGGTGAAATGTATCAGAATCAGCCAATTACACAGGCAGCAGACCAGCCCAGCCCAGCACACCACTATAAACTATGCAAACACCTTTCTCCCTTGTTTTTCCCCAAAAACTCTGCACCACTGGTGTATACAGATGGGGAAATTTTACAAAATGAAAACAAGAGAAAAAATGTTAGGGGCTGCTTTTGCTATCATAAACCAGCATGTGCAAGAGGCTGGGGGTGGTAAGGATGTGAATGCTGCTCAGCAACCCACAGTGAGGAGACAGAGAAAAGTGTACAGACCCAGGGTAACCTACCAAGGGCTACATGAGCTGGAGATAGTGGAGCACTATAGGGTGGACAGGGACCTCCTGCAGCAAATTGTTGAGCTGTGCCGGCCACGCTTGACACACAGAACTAACAGAGAGGAACCCATCCCAGTGGATACCAAGGTATGTGTAGGTCTAAGAATACTAGCTACAGGTACCTTCCAAAGGCCAACTGGGGATATGATGGGGATTTCACAGGCATCCGCATCCAGGGTACTCCACCAGTTCCTGGATGCCATGTCAATACATCAGTGAGCATGTGTATTTCCCCATCACCCATGAGGCATTGGCCAGCAATATGAGTCTCTTCCACCAAATAGCAGAATACCCTGAGGTAGTGAGTGCAATAGACTGCATGCACATATGCACCAAAGCACCACCTGGTGAGCGGGGTAGGGTCTACATCAACCGCATGGAATTCCCCTCCATCAACTGCCAGGTTGTGTGTGATGCCCAGGGCATAATAATGAATGTGTGTGCTGGCTGACCTGGAAGCTACCACGATTCCCACATCTGGCATCTGACACAGCTGTACCAGACATTTGCCAATGGGTACATCCCACACGGTCACCTAGTGGGGGATGCTGGATATGCACTGGAGCCATGGCTGATGACACCCATCAGAAATGCACACACACACAAACAAGAGCTCCATAATGAGGCACACGCACAAACACGAATCATAACAGAGCATGTGTTTGGGGTGCTCAAGACATGGTTCTGGTGCCTGGACACATCTGGTGGAGCCTTGCAGTACTCACCAACTACATGTACCCAAATTGTCCTTGTATGTGCCATTCTACACAATATGATCTTGCTGAAACAGCTGCAGCAGGAACAGCATGGGGCAGGGCCACACAGCCCCCCCATCATTGCCAAGGCCTGCACAGGCACATAGTGACTCAGAGGAGGAACAACTTGAGCCTGCCCAGTATGCCCTGGTCTTGGCAAAGAGGCAACTCACAGAACATGCACTGACACAGTAGGGGCCCAGGGAATGACACTTCTCTATGACTCGCACATACAGTAAAAGGGATGCCAAACATGACACTACCTGTGCTCATCCATGTATAGGGAGTGTACTAGTACATCCGACATAGGCAGCCCTGCAGCACCACCCTCAATACTGGGGCACCCACAATGTAAGTGACTCACACATGCCAGTTGGGGGGGCACATACCAAACAACAGTTACAGCTAGCAGGATAGGTGTAGACAAACACAAACAAATGCTGTACTATGGCCACTGAATGAGCCCTATGGGTAACCCCTCCCCCAGGCCTACACAAACAGACTACAGCAGGCCAGGCAGTTGGATGTAAGTTGTGAAGGCTAGGAAGTCAGAAAGTAATATGTAGGTAGCTAAAGCTAAGATCTGTAGTACACTGGTATGCCTCTAGCCAGCATGATAGGTAAGACTACAGACTGAAATGGTGTACCCAACATACCAGTACAGTCCTAGCAAATGTGTAAAAGTGTCAGGTGTGCCCCCCCCAATCCTACGTACACTTATAGTAACAGTCAGGTGTGCCCCCCACTCCTGTGTAGAAATGTAGAAACAGTCAGGTGTCCCCCCCTGCTATGCAGAAATGTAGCAACAGTCAATGCCAAATGACTGATGTATACCCTGCAGACACAGAATGCTAAGTGTTGGTGTACAAAAAGTTCAGGACTGGAGTACAAACTACCTGGACTTGATCCACACATGCAATATAGATGGCCATACTGGGCATGCTCACACACGCAATATAGATGGCCATACTGGGCATGCTCACACACTAGGAATGAAGGCAATTTCAGTCAACAACATACTGAAAGGTCATACTTGGCATGCTCACACACAAACACATGAAGGCCATGTCTGCAAACACCAGTGGACCAGACATATCTGGCAGTCGCAGTTCTTAGTGCTGACACATGTCAGTATGCAGCACTCCTGCCTTGCACACACAGTGGATAGGAATACAGACATATATGTAAGGACAACACACTATAATAAGCCAAAGGTAGACTGACCTAAATGTGTGGAAGAGGGTGACTGTGACAAGGAGCCATCTGGGCCTGTCCCACAAAGCACACAGCCAAAGGGCCCCAAATACATGAGGTGCAGTCTTCACTCACTGCAGATAATAGCCACCAGTATCTGTCAGCATGACAGACTATGTGGTGCACTTGCTAGCTGTGCAACATGACTGTACAAGGAAGTAGTTACCTAGCAGCTGTGTACACATACCTGTGGAATATGACCCCATGTGTGCCCGCATGTGGCATGTCAACCCCTACATGAATGGGTTACAGCCCATGCACACACCACCCTCCCCATAGCAGTATTATGACAAGCCTGCTGAAGTTATCCAATGTGAAATACTCCTTTGGGAGAGCTGTAGCTCAATAATCTCCATGGTGCATCCCATAACTGTGCACTGCTGTAGTGATAAACTAGTTAGGTAGTAGTTCTAACCCCAGACTTTGCAACTGTGTGAGTGTGTGCGTGTATCTCTCTCTGTCGCTGACTGTGTACAGAGAAATGCTTTTTAGGCTACTCACACTCCGTACAATTCATATACTCAACTTTGGCAAGGCTGCTGATATCACTCACCTAGAAATACACCTCTGAGAAAATCATAGCCCAGTAACCTCCATAGTGTGTCCTGTAACTGCATACTGCTGTAGTGTGATAAAGTAGTTAGGTAGGTGTTCTAACCCCAGACCTGGCAACTGTGTGTGCTTGTGTGTGAATATGTGTGTGTCTGACAAAGAGCAATGCTTTTTAGGCTACTCACACTCTGTAAAATTCATATACTCAACTTTGGCAAGGCTGCTGATGTCACTCACCTAGAAATACACCTCTGGGAAGTCATAGCCCAGCAATCTCCATAGCACATTCTATAACTGCGTACTGCTGTAGTGTGATAAAGTGGTTAGGTAGGTGTTCTAACCGCAAACTTAGCAAATGTGTGTGTGTGAATCTGTGTGTCTCTGACTGAGTAACGAGCAATGCTTTTTAGGTTACTCACACTCCTTAGAGTTCATATATTCAACTTTGGCAAGGCTGCTGATGTCACTCACCTAGAAATACACCTCTGGGAAAATCATAGCCCAGTAATCTCTGTAGCATGTCCTGTAACTGCGTACTGCTGTGGTGTGATTTAGAACTATGGTAGGGTTCCATCTCCACCCATGGCAGTTCTGGATGTTTTGTATGTGTTTCAATGTCTGTGTATGGAGCAATGCATCATAGGCTACTCAGTTGCAGTACATTTCAAATGCCCTACTTTGGCAATACTGCTGATGTCATTCATTGTAAAATACAACTTTGGGGAGAAAGCTATTTAGTAATCTCTGTGGGGTAACCTATAAATGCTCCATGCTGTAGTGTGATATAGACCTTGATCTGGGGTTCTATATCCACACATGTCAGCTGTGGATGTTTTGTGTGTGTCTCACTGTCTGTGTAGGGAGCAATGCATTTTAGGCTACTCACTAGCAATACAGTTGAAATGCCTTACTTTGGTAATCTTGCTGATGTCATTCAGTGTGAAATACACCTTTGGGGAAAAAGTACTCCTGTAATGTCCATGGTGCTTACTATAACTGTGTAGTGTAATAAACTAGTTAGGTAAAGGTTTTACTCCCAGACATGACAGGTGTGTGCAACTCATATCCTGTGTAGAGGTAAGTGTGTGGGCAATGTGGAGGGGGTTTTGCTTATTTGTTTTATGGTGGCCCTACTATATATCACAATAACAACCATACAGGGAGATGTAAATTAGCTGAGCGGCTGGGGTGCAAAGCCGTATCCATACATGTGACATCAAGGCCAGCCAATCCAACTTAGCAACCCCACTATTACCCAGATAACACACCCAACACATGTGTCATATGCACACACATGCCTAGGCAACATCCAATATGTAGGTAGTATACTGCATATTGGCCACTGATAGTAACTATGCAGTGATAGCAGTGGGCTACAGAGGAAATGTCACCTTGCCCATCTGTCCAATATGCACGTACATGCAGACAGTGCACCTCCACCATGTTCCCCAATGGACACCTGCACTACCTGTGGTGCCTTCACATGTGACTCACAATGGACATACCATGCTTGACAACATACTCTGTATGGACAGATGACACTGACATCAGGGAATGCTATCAATGTAGGTGCAGGGTAAACCTGCTGCCCATTACCAGTTCCTGCCACAGGCGGGCATGACTGGCACATCTGATGATAACCTTTGTTCACAACATGGGCCAGACACCCCAGGTATAGTTTCATATGTCACTGTACATGTATGTGGGAGGTGTGCACATCCCAGACACCATCCATGTCATGGACTAAGGAACACATACATGGCATGCGATGTACAGCACTGGCCACACACAATAGTCACCTAGGTGACTGGCTGGGGGTTGCAATACCCACCTGTGTGGGCAAATGCAGAAACTACAGGCCTGAGCCACAATGCAGACCATTGTCATGTAGTCTGATGCCAAGGTATACCCATCACCTACCCTTGTACAGCCTGCTGGCACAGTTGACCACCATACACCCATGGAGACATGCACCCATGCATGTCAGAACTGGCACCCTGTGTGTTTGTGTGTGTGTGTGTGTGTGTGTGTGTGTGTGTGTGTGTATGTGTGTGTTGTATGGTGCGTATGTCCACATCCACACTCACTACAACCAACAAGGGCATAGTGAAGCATGCTGTCTGATGTCTGACACCTCCTAACTCTTTGCCCATATGGCATTCGTATGACCTGTGTTGTGCATGTGATAACTGCACATTGCTGAGTTCTGGCAATCCCACTAGTAATGAGTTGCACTCCTGGCCCTGCCAAGTGTGTCAATGTGTGTGCGTCTCTGTGTAAGAGTGCCTGTGTTGATACTGGCACCTGTTCATGCAGACAGGCACGTGTATGACACCTACAGTACATCTACCGTATACCTGTTGCAGAGGTCACTCATCATCACATATATGTTCTGAATGCTCCACATCAGGTAACCCATGTGGTGCATCCAATAACTGCATCAAACTCTGATAGCACTACATAGTTGCTGGGGGTTTGATACCCTCTGCTGGTAGGTGTGTGACACAAACATGCTTTAGTTTTATTCTCCTTCCCCTCCCTGACATGTATTTGCCTCTGCCTGCCTCCCCCACTCCCTCTCTGGTGGATGTGGAGACCCATACCTGCCTTGCTTAAGCAGCAGCATGTGTATTTTAAGTGATGCTCATGAACAGCTGATGGCCTCTGCATGAATTGCAGCCCTCCCCTAGCTGATACATGTGGAACAGCTGTGGTAACACTCCCATAGCCAATTGCATGGAAACACACTCCAATACCTAGGAACATCATGGTGGTATTGGCCCTTTCCAGTCACTGTGATCAGGAACGAGATCTGTTTGGCAAACAGCATCTCAGATAGATTGGGGATTTACCTCTAACAACATACACTGTGGAAGGAGGGCAACGAACAGGAGGAGGATGTGCTTGACCGGACTACAGACTGTAAGTGCTGCTATACTGCATTTGGAGTAATGTTGGTTTAACAGTGTTTGTCTGGATATGCCTGTTGTACATGTCGCAATACCTGCCATATCAGATTCATGTATAAGAGTAATCCCCATCTGCGGACTGGGCAGTGTTGTGCCTTTGGTTTCATGTGTTAGCCACAGTGCATCTGTCTGTGGAATGCAGAAGGTAGTGTGAGGATTGCAGTCTGTAGATGGTGAAGGTCATGACAGTTACTGACTTCATATCCCTCATAGGACATATGTTGCAACAAACCCAGTTATGGAAAATATATGAGGTTATCACAGCAACATGTCTATACTGGCCCTGTGTATGTGCTGTCAGCCACACCTCTGTCAACCTTTGTACATATGACGTGCATGAAGTGGTGCATATGTGCTGTACACCATAAATAGTGTCATCGTATCTGATAAGACAGTGATAGATTGATACACACACGTCATGTACAGTAGGGGTTATATTTCATGACATAACCTGTACATTCTGTGGATGTTTGTACAGTACTGAGGTCTGTGTAGTGATGGTGAAAGTCGGCAGTGTGTGTATTGTTAATATGTACTTTAACCAGTGTACAGATTGTGGTAGATGTCATTGTTCTAGCTCCCCTTCTATCAGATGTTATATGCTGCCCCACTGTATGGTACCATTTTGCTGTACATGTTTGTAGGGCCATACACACACATGTCCCATACCACAGACAGCCATTAGGCCAAACTGTGTAGCAGCCCAGTATATGGAGGGTCATTCTGTGAGTGGCACATATGAGGATGGTGTAGAACAGATAGTCCATATACTGTAATATTATGCTAGTTTCCCATATGTGGCTGTGGCTGTGTTCACATTGGTTGTGGTTATGCACTGTCACACAGGTGTATCTTATCCTGTGCTGTGACATGGCTGTTGAGCCTGCTATATATGCAGGTACATGTGCATTACCCCATACTAGATGTAGGCCAGTGTTGAGCCAGTATGCCTGTAGCCTGCACAGTGCATTGTTACATGCCTAGCAGCTTAGTGTACTTAACCAGTGGGATTTCATATGCAGATACTTGCCAGATGTACTGCTGCCAGGCCCTCGTTAAAAGTCATGTATGTCAGACAGAGCAGTGGGATGCTGTACAGATGTATGTCAATATCTAGTGGGTAGTATGTGTCCATGATAATCCTGTACCAGCAGTCATTATGTGTCAGGCCAGACAGGAGTGTGTGAATCCAACACCTATGGTGCCAAATGTATACCAGTTGTTATGTTTTATACCCATCTACATGGCTGTCTCCATCCATATTGTCAGGCCTGGTACACATGTTGTGCACTAAGGGATTATGTGTATACCTCTGGACTGTACAGGGTGTGTCCGAAGGTCCACATATAGTGATCAATATCTCTGCTGCACTTCACAGGGGCATTACATGCTAGCGGCGGTACTTTACAATGATTTCCTTAGGATGTCTGTCAGTAGCCAATAGCACACATGTTATAAGCAGATGTCACCATCCACACACATCATGTCTGTGAAGACAAGCCCAATGACAGTAACAACAGTCTAGTAATATACCTGCTATACATACCTGACATCCCCTTGCACTACGATTTTAGGACTGTAGGTGCTGGTGTATGGCTACACTCCATGTCCAGAACATATGGTGGAAATATATGTACATATACTTATCCAGATAGCTATATATATATATATATATATATGTATATATATATATATAGATATATATATATATATATATATATATATATATATATATATATATATATATAATGATTATACATGTGTACTACCAAATACCACTGTCATGGTCCCTCTACATTTCCTATGTGATGGACATCCTTCCTGTGTGTGGGCATCAGTGATACAGACAGCAGGTAACAACACCTCTTACAAGAGAACCTGCACACTCAGAGTGGCCACATATTTGTAGGAGGATTAAGAATGACAGACAGACTGCGAGTAGAGTTGTGTTATGCTTTGCATAGTACTGATGTTACAGGGTGTGTGTGAGTGTGTGTGTGTGTGTGTGTGTGTGTGTGTGTGTGTGTGTGTGTGTGTTGCATGCTATTAGTGTATGGCTACATCCATTTCTATTTCTAACCTCAATTCCCTGACTAAGGGTATGTTGCAGACTATCCTGTAACACCAGCACCTTGCTTAGTGTATGGCAACAGTGTTCCACATATGTGCCTGTGTTCCAGCCTCTGTTCTCCATCTACATACCGAGCTTTGCACATATGTCATGCTGTTGGGGGTTGTTCTGTAGTGGGCCGTGAGTATATCACGGGCTGTGAGTATATAATACTGCCATTGCTGCCATTAGTCCACTGCTGTTGCATCTCCCACACATACAGTGGGGCTGGGGCCATATATGTGTGGGCGTCACCTACACAACACATGTGCACCCTTATGCACTGCAGAGGCCAGTGTATGTAACAGTGGTATATAGGCCTGTATTATTGAGCCTAGGTAGGGAGCACCATAAATTACCTAGGCTGTTACAAAATGTGGGGATATCAGGGGTGAGCTGCCACAAGGTATCTGGATGTACAGTACCATATACTTCACCTATATTGGCATTACTTATATGAATTAGGGTACTGCAATCCTACTGCCTTCTGTCATACAGACTATTCTGTTTGTTATGCCTTGTTATGTACCGGTTACAACCAGTTTGATCACAAAACATCTTTACCTCCTACAGAGTTTGTACAAAGAGTGTAGATAGAGGCTGCTGAACTACACACCTGCAGTACATACTGTTGATTGTGTGGTACCCTGTAGACCAGTCTGCCTTCACTACTGTACATTCTGAAGGGCTTGTTCTGGACAGCAACAGTTGTGAACCTTTCCAGACTACTGTATTAGTGTAACTGTTTCACAGTTGCAGTACTCTGTTTATATGGTTGTCAGTATCTGAACAGCTATATGACATGACATATAGAACTGTTATAGTACACAATGAAAGGATTCCCATTTCTGCAAACCTGTGTGTGATGTCTTTCCTATGACCTTTCTATGGGTACATGTTGCAGGTAACGATTGACATTAGTATGTGAGGCCCATACAGTGTCCAGTTGTTCAGGTGTTAACTATAGGCATAGTGGTCGTTCCATATTGTGTGCACCTTCTACATATGTATCTTACTGTACATATATCTGCATGTGTATGTGTAGGCATATATATATATATATATATATATATATATATATATATATATATATATATATATATATATATATATATATATATATATATATATATATATATATATACACACACACACACACACACACACACACACACACACACACACACACACACATATATATGTGTATATCTGTATCTGCATATCTGTGTCTGTGTATCTGTATCCTGGGGATGTTGATGGCTTCCACATATTACATGTCCTATGGGAGGCAGACTGTACTTGGTAGTGTATTGCAGGGCACATGTGTTTGGCTGTGGGGGGATGCCTATTCGTACAAGACGTATAGTGTGTGGGACCTCTCAACCATACTAACGGTGCATGTGGACATATGTGTATTTGTTAATCTGCAATTACTATCTACAGATGTATGGCCATATATACCTATATATATATATATATATATATATATATATATATACATATATATATATATATATATATATATATATATATATATATATATATATATATATATATATATCTGGTAACAGATATATAACTATGAACCAAGAAGAAACTGCAGCACACTACGTAAAACCCAAAGAAGAAGGAACAGGCACCAATCCACAAAAAGGAACGCTTCTTCATGCCAGATCCACGAATAAACTTCACAGAACTATGTAAAGAAACCGGAAAATCTTTTTATTGAACAAAATAAGTAACGTGAAACGCTAACCAGCGTTTTTCGTTTAGACAATGTCCAAACTTCTTCAGACAAACACTGGCTTTCCCGCCAGTCTACACTTAAATAATTAATCAATCATGATGTCATCAATTCCTAGTTCAATTAAACACAGCAGTTTAAAATAATACTGTGTTTCCTCTATACATGATAATAAAACTTTTAAAATAGTTTTCTTAAAAAACTTTCTTTTTATATACAAAGACATACTAAACCAACTATAAAAACAATTCTAGATCCCTTTAAATTACATGTTTTAAAAAACAAGGGGAATCAACAAGGGATGTTTTTAAAAATTTATAAAAGGTTTTACACCAAGTTTGTTTTACTGGGTATTGTATATGTTTTATGTCCAGAACTCAAAAGGGCATTATTATGTGAAGATAAAAACTTAATTTTTTGTTGTTTTCATACTAAATTAACTTCCTTAATTTAAATTTAGTTCATTTAGTCAGTGGTTACCTTTATGTACTTTTAGTTTTTAGTCTTTTTGTTCTGAATATACTAATATTGATATAGGTTAATAAATAGAGTTCATAGTCCGAATAAAATGCTCAACTAGTTACTTTTTGTTATTTAGGCTTTAGATCTGATTACCTAAGTAAACTTTTTAGTTTCAATATGCATGTGATAGAGCAAACTTCGTTAAGTCCTGGGTCTCTACAGGCTGTTAATCGAAGTTGCCAGTCCAGTTCTTTCTTTTCAAGATGCAATCTCAACAAATTTTCATTTATCAAGTTTGAAGAATTGACTTGGATTTGGTCGATGACCATTAATTTGAATGTGTGCCCTGTATTTGATGTACAGTGTCTCACCAAAGCATTCTCTTCTTTATTTTTCTTGATGGCATAGGTGTGTTCGTACACTCGGTCTCTAAGGCGTCTGTCCATTTTGCCTGTATAGAATGACGGACATTGTTCACACTGGGCTAGGTACACTACTCTTTTACTATTGCAGTTGTAAGTATTTTTTATGTGATAAGTTTCTTTCCTAATAGTGAACTTGTCCCCAGAGGTTATGTAGCTACAATATTTACATGAACCACATTTCTTTGTACCTCCCTTCCCTTTGTTTACTTGCACCTTCCTTTCTAGTAGTTCTTTCATGTTTTTACCTCTCCTATATATGGTGATGGGACCATGGTTAAGGATTCTTGCTAGTTCCCTGTCCAATGATAGGCTAGACCAGTATTTCCTAACTATGTTGCAAATTTGGGGTGCTTCCGGACAAAAGGTGAAAATAAATGCTGTGGTGTAATTCCTATTGTTTTCTTCCGTTGTTGTGACTGAAAGTGTCCCTGCATGGTAAGTACCCTCCATGTTGGACCCTTCTTCCTCAGAGTTACCAGCTTGGTGCGTACAGTTGTTGTAAGATTCTGTTGTCAAAATGGCTTTATAAATTCCTTTCCTCCTTTTTTCAATGACTTCTTTAAAAATTCCCTCCAAATATGTGGTTGGGTAGCCCCTGTGTGAGAACATTAGGTGTAAATTATCACATTCTATGTCAAAGTCATGGTCTAAAGTAGTCATTTTAGCTGCCCTCACAAGTTGGCCTTTTACCACCGATTTCTTTTGGTGGAGGGGATGCTGGCTAGAGAAATGGAGGTAAGTGTTAGAAAAAGTTTTCTTTCTATGTATTTTTGAGTTATAACCTTCTATGGTTTTGTTGAGTTCAATGTCCAAAAAACTAATTGTAGTTTTTTCAAAGTTCATTGTGAACTTGAGGAAATCTGTAGTGGTAGTGAGGTTTTCAACTAGTTCTTTGGCTTCTTTTTCTTGCCCTCTTAGGAGAATGAAGATGTCATCCAAATACCTCCTGTACATATAAATGTCAGAGCTCCAAGTCTTATTTAGTACATATGTTGTTTCCCAATAAGCTAACACTAGGTTTGCAAAGCTGGCCCCCACAGGGGACCCCATTGCTACACCAGTCTTCTGCAGGAACAGTTTGTCTTTGAAAGAAACAAAGTTGTTCTTTAGTATAAGATGTAAAAGCTTTTCTACTACACTGCATTCATTGTTTGTAGCTCCCTTAGTCTTAATGAACTCCACTACCCATTGGGTACCTAGATCTTGTGGGATACATGTGTACAAGTCGCATACATCTATGGTCAGAAAATTAAGGGGGAAGTCAAACACTGTGTTTTGTATGTCTTCCAAAAAAGACCATGAGTCTTTTAAAATGTGTTCTTGAGTTTCCACATATTTTTTGAGAATCAAATCCACAAATTTGGCGCACAGATACGTTATTGATTGCCTGGCGTCTACTAAAGTACGGAAGGGTTTTTTTTCCAAATTCTTGTGAAGCTTAGGGATGCCAAAAATTTTTGGAATCCTTGGGGTTGACATAGTTAGGTAATGGTTTTGTTCTACACTAGTTAGTCCATCTGTGAACAAGTCATTGATGGATAGTTTAATATTATGGTAGGCTTGATTAAGTTCATTCCTACTAATAGTTTTGTAGGTATCTTTCTCTAACAGTGCTAACATTAACCTAGAATACTCCACATTGTATACCACAACAAGCTCCCCTCCCTTGTCAGGTTTCATCAGTCTTATTGGCAAATTCCTAAGTAAAGATAAAAGACTTCTTTCTTCTTTTGTAATATTGTCAACATTTTGGTTCCTCAGATGTCTTTTAGTCATTTCCCTAAACTCATTTTCACATAGATATTCATACATACATAATAAAGGGTTCTGTGGTGGGTTAAAACTACTGGTCACCTGTAAATCATTTGTTGTACCATTCAAATTCCCAAACATAATGTTCAAGTTAAGCTTACGTATGAACATCTTAAAATCAATTAAAAGTTCCACTATATTGCAGTTACTAGTAGGCACAAAGGTAAGCCCCTTAGCAAAAAGTTCAACTAAGCTTTTGTCAATACAACATCCAGTGTAGTTGTATATATTGAAATCCCCAGTTTGGTTTGTTATAGTCTCAAAAAGGGTTAATCCCACTGTTTGTTGGTACTCCGGGTGTTGTATTGTCTCCTCTGTCCAGAGACTGTTTGTGGTCTCCAGTTGGCCCCCCTCCTCCCTCTGTAGTTTTTTTGGTGTGGTTGTTGGTGTTGGTCTTCCAATTGCCAGTCTGTGTCATCCCCTATACCAAGGTTGTTGTTTGGAACACCCATCTCTTCTGTTACACAATCATTCTCTGTGTTCTCAAAGTCCAGGTCTAGATCTTGGGCATTTCCGATGTGGCCCTGGACATTACTTCCTGTAGTGTACCCTCTCGGATGGTCTCGAGGTTTATTTGGGTTATAATTGTTTTTAAGTTTCCCAGTTCCATTCGGTAAGCCAGGGGGTTTGGGGAATGCCAACCCTTCTCTATAAGCTTTTAAGTCTCTGTTCAGTTTCTTAATTTTTATGGCTTTTAATTTTACCATCTGTTGTGCAATACTAGCTAAGGTTCTGTCAAATTCATACTCATATTGATGAAAATCCAAGTCGTCTTTGATTTCCTTTTCTAGGGCTATAGTTTCCCTAGTTAGAGTCTCTAAGGCTATTTGGTAGTGTTTCATCATACATTCTAGGATTTCCAACCCATGTTTGTTATACAGACCTGTCAGTTCGTTGAAAAAGTTCGACCCAAATTCTAAACTATTTGGGTAAGAAAATAGTCTGAGACCCTTAGGAACTATTCCCTCCTTAATGCATTTATTCAAGTAGTTCAGCTCTAATTGCGCTTTTTTAATTTTAAATAACTTGTTGTCAAACAGTTTGAGTTTTTCTGTTAAAGTGAACTTACTTATCTCATCAGTTCTATCTGGGATAATATTTTGTTGACCATCGAACGTTAATTCTTCGTTGAGCCAGTTCTCAGGGTCAAAAGTACCATGTAGTGTTCTCATATTCCCCTGGTTACGCTCCCCTGTTTGGCTGTCCGATAACAGTGTTCTGTTCTGTTAACTTTACATGTCCCATTCTGTTGGATCATGTTCGGGTTCATGTTGGAAGAAATGGTATTAGCAGTTTGATTTTGGCTAAATGCGCTCACGCTTTCAACTCTTTCAGTTAAGCGGTCTAAGCACGTATTAATTAATTCGAGTAGTTGCATTAAATTGCCTTGTGAAGGACAGTCTCCTTCTGCCGAAGTGTTCATCTTTGATGCGTGGTAACCGGACCTCCTGAACAAACTGAGAACCAAGAAGAAACTGCAGCACACTACGTAAAACCCAAAGAAGAAGGAACAGGCACCAATCCACAAAAAGGAACGCTTCTTCAAGCCAGATCCACAAACAAACTTCACAGAACTATGTGAAGAAACCGGAAAATCTTTTTATTGAACAAAATAAGTAACGTGAAACGCTAACCAGCGTTTTTCGTTTAGACAATGTCCAAACTTCTTCAGACAAACACTGGCTTTCCCGCCAGTCTACATTTAAATAATTAATCAATCATGATGTCATCAATTCCTAGTTCAATTAAACACAGCAGTTTAAAATAATACTGTGTTTCCTCTATACACGATAATAAAATGTTTAAAATAGTTTTCTTAAAAAACTTTCTTTTTATATACAAAGACATACTAAACCAACTATAAGAACAATTCTAGATCCCTTTAAATTACGTGTTTTAAAAAACAAGGGGAATCAACAAGAGATGTTTTTAAAAATGTATAAAAGGTTTTACACCAAGTTTGTTTTACTGGGTATTGTATATGTTTTATGTCCAGAACTCAAAAGGGCATTATTATGTGAAGATAAAAACTGGCAACTTCGATTAACAGCCTGTAGAGACCCAGGACTTAACGAAGTTTGCTCTATCACATGCATATTGAAACT
Organism: Protopterus annectens; assembly: GCF_019279795.1. NCBI lineage: Eukaryota > Metazoa > Chordata > Ceratodontiformes > Protopteridae > Protopterus > Protopterus annectens. The sequence continues at coordinate 1,705,051,418 of NC_056731.1, forward strand.
AAAAAGTTTACTTAGGTAATCAGATCTAAAGCCTAAATAACAAAAAGTAACTAGTTGAGCATTTTATTCGGACTATGAACTCTATTTATTAACCTATATCAATATTAGTATATTCAGAACAAAAAGACAAAAAATTTTACAAAGACTAAAAACTAAAAGTACATAAAGGTAACCACTGACTAAATGAACTAAATTTAAATTTAAATTAAGGAAGTTAATTTAGTATGAAAACAACAAAAAATGAAGTTTTTATCTTCACATAATAATGCCCTTTTGAGATCTGGACATAAAACATATACACTACCTAGTAAAACAAACTTGGTGTAAAACCTTTTATACATTTTTAAAAACATCCCTTGTTGATTCCCCTTGTTTTTTAAAACACATAATTTAAAGAGATCTAGAATTGTTTTTATAGTTGGTCTAGTATGTCTTTGTATATAAAAAGAAAGTTTTTTAAGAAAACTATTTTAAAAGTTTTATTATCGTGTATAGAGGAAACACAGTATTATTTTAAACTGCTGTGTTTAATTGAACTAGGAATTGATGACATCATGATTGATTAATTATTTAAATGTAGACTGGCGGGAAAGCCAGAGTTTGTCTGAAGAAGTTTGGAAATTGTCTAAACGAAAAACGCTGGTTAGCGTTTCACTTTACTTATTTTGTTCAATAAAAAGATTTTCCGGTTTCTTCACATAGTTCTGTGAAGTTTGTTCATGGATCTGGCTTGAAGATATATAACTATGTCCATATATACCTACATAGATATATATCTGCATACACATATGTAACGTGCTGTGTACATGTAGACATATAGGTGTCGACACATATATGTGTCGGTTTAGGCATATGCATGTGTATATGTGTATATATACTGATGTATATGTATATAGAGTTAGTAAAAAAAATATATATATTTATATATATGTATATATATATATATATATATATATATATATATATATATATATACCTATATGGATATGTTGCATCTGTTAAGGTTTTAATATAGTTACACACACAGACATCTAGATATTGGTATACATTCTCTGTACTGTTGCATGACAGGAGTGGATGATATGTTTTGGAAACATTGAATGTCTGTGTATCTGTCATGGCTTAGTAGTACATCACTTTGTCTAGGGTGTGCAGGGTCCTTGGTTTTAGCTTTGCAAGAGCTGTTTATTTTGTTGCTGGGCAGAACACAACCCATCGGATACAGAGTGATTAAGGCACATTAAAGCAGTTGTAAGCAGGCTTGCGCAGGTTTGCACAGAGTTAAGCACTGCCTCCACAGGTTAAGCAATTTAGAAACTGAGTGTATGAAAACATAACCGGAGGTTAGCAGTGCTTACCGTTGTGCAAACCCAAACCGCTTCTAACTGCTTTACATTGCTTTAATCACTCTGTATCCAACAGGCTGTGTTCTGCCCAAAATAAACAGCTCCTGCAAGGCTCGAAACATGGACTATGCACACCATACAGAAACTGATTTACCACTAAGCCATGGCAGATATGCATAAGCATGATGTTTTCACATACATATCATCCAGCCCAGGTATACAACACTACAGGGAATGTATTCCGCCATGTAGATGTATTTGTGTGTGTGTGTGTGTGTGTGTGTGTGTGTGTGTGTGTGTGTGTGTGTGTGTATATATATATATATATATATATATATATATATATATATATATATATATATATATATATATATATATTCATCTTTAAATGGATATAACATATCTATATATGTAGAAATAGCTATAGAAATATACACACACACACACACACACACACACACACATATATATATATATATATATATATATATATATATATATATATATATATTATACATACCAATATATACATAGATACGCATGCATCTACAGGTATATATGTATACATCCATATGTCCACATATACACAGCACTAAAAATGCATATATGTAAGCATATATATGGTTCACCTTTCAAAGGGAGAAATCCATGTCTCCGAAAGCTGGAAGGCCGAAAGTATGTTCTCAGCATTGCACAATCTTGCAATAAATGCATCGAATGTGCAATGAGCGAATGTCACTATGCATTCGCTCATTGCAGATTTGGCAATTTGGGTGTGGATGGCACTATAGTGGGGATAGGGAATATTTGCCTAGCCCCACTGTAGTGTGAAGTCAGAGTTAGTATATCACAGTAGGGGGATTGTGGGGGGCCCAGTCCCCCCAGATGGATGGTGCAGGAGGGCATGCCCCCCTGCATTACAATATGTATTCCAACTTGTAGTTTGAGAGTCAGCAAAGCTACCTTTAGATTTGCTGTGTTTTGAACTGTGGTGCAGTAAGAAATGATGGATTGGTCCGTTCGGTTTGCAGAAAGGGCCGTTTGAAGAAATGATTGTCTCCCTTTCAAAGGTGAACACTTATATATTTATATAGGTATATATGGACATATATCTGTAGATGAAACTGGGAACATAACCACAACATATATGTCCACATGCACCATTGATGGGTTTGAGAGACACAGACAACATACATCTGGCACGGATAGGTATCCCCCCCACAGCCAAACATGTTTGTCCTGCAATACACTACCAACCTTAGCCGATCCCATAACCAGGACTCTACACGACAAGGGCAGTACATGTTAACAGAAATCCATCCCACTTGTAGGATGTCAGGCTGGCATTACTAACATATCATGCAGTGCACTCAAGTTAAGTGTCATGCTTGGGGGAACCCCCTGGGAAGGCACAGTAAGTAACTGGGATCCCTAATATGATCCAATAGGCTTACACCTAACAATGGATTCACCAATGTTGGCAAGGACAACCACAAATCCACCATGTCAGCTGGGAACTACCACCCAGTAGCCTGATGACCCTCATCTGCAGGGGCATGGAACATATTAACAATGAACCCATGGCCAATGCCACTGATAATCTCAACACATAGGACCCTGCCAATGTTCGACTTGTCAAAGGCAGAGAATACAACCTTAACCTGGTATACCTCCTTGACCCAATCATGACCGGTGCAGATGAGGGTTAGGAGGTGCACAATGCCTATGTAGATCATAGCAGGCTTTTGTACACCATCCCACATGAAGGAATGTGTGTAGTTGTTAAGGGATCTAACTCCATTCACAGAATATATTTCCACCAGGACTGCTTGGCAAATGCCAATATTCCACAGGTACCATCCCATGGACATACAGTCCTTCAAAGGTCATAGATGTGTTAATGCCCTCCTCCAAACTGTAGAGGTGTGCAGCACTACTGGGGTTGCTATAACTCACTGGGTGTGGCTGTTGTGGACACATCCACCATTATTGCAGTTACTGTTGCATCTATCCCCCCCACATAGCTGTCTGTAATACTATACTGTGTATGTAATCAGTTTGTTAGTTGATGTTTACACTATTCACAGTAGTTGAATGCCTTTCACTGGGATCCCTAATATGATCCAATAGGCTTACACCTAACAATGGATTCACCAATGTTGGCAAGGACAACCACAAATCCACCATGTCAGCTGGGAATGTTGAGGGTTGGGAGGGTGGCCTAATGGTTAAGGTATTTGCCTTACAAACACAAGGTGCAGGGTTTGAGTCTCACAAGGGATAATTGGCTTGGCTTAAAATGGCCCTCAAGGGCAGTTAGCTTAATACTAATCTAATCTATGAATCTATGAATCTATGAATTTCACCCTCCTAAGATTAGGGCTATGCTACTGGCATTGGCACACACATGTTACTGAGGTGAGGATTACAGTAGAGTGGGGAGAGGGACATACACCATGCTGTTAGCATGTTCGGTGTCATCCACATTGCAGACTGCATATATAGCAATGTGTGGTTGTGCCTATCCTGTCTTGGTGGGATTACATGTGCAACAGATGTGTTTCCTGCACAAGGACATACCTCCATGTGTACAGTCTTGTACCTGCACTGCATCCAAACCAAAGGCTCTGTGTGTTGTACCCAGCCATGTCATGTGTACTACCCACTACCTTTACTGGTGTCAACTGTAGAAGGCCTGCTGACACCACTATACCCATCAGATATGTGGCACATGGAAAAACACAACACAATCAGAATAAATAATGGTGACAACAATACAACATTGTTAGTTACAGCTATGATGCATCATGGCTGCACAGCTACATCTTCCAAGATATTAGCATTTCACTCTACTGCTAACAACATGCTACACATCATTCCATTGCTACACTGTTATACAGTCACCCTGTGCATCAGCAACATGTAAGCCTGTCCCTGCATTGATGTTACGGATGTCAGGGAGTGGCACAGGCATCATCATATACACAGGGTGTGTTGTTGGTTTGCCAAAGGCCTAGGCTGACCCATACAATTGACATGTTTGTGTGCATGAGGGGGCTGAGTACTGTTATGGGCCACGATGATGTGTGTACAGGTATGTGGTTGCCCTAGGTTTGTTGTTTATGTGTGTGTCTGCATGCACACAGTTCCACCATGTGGCTGTCCTATACAGGGATTTGTGAGACAGCTGCAGACTGTACCTGGCAGGGTTTGCAGTTCACCACCTCTGGCCATGAATATGGGACCTGTGCCTGACAGGGGTGCTACAGGCAGTATCAGGTACAAAGCCAGATTGAGTACTGTCCTCCGAGGTTGACAGACATCCACTGGATCCAGGTCCCTATTGGGACTGGCCAGGGCCATGTGCATGTGGTCTGCTATGACGGTCTGTGGACAGCACCCCCCCCCACAGTTCTGGGGCTGGTACTGCCACTACAGGAGCAGCTGTGATTGGTGGGACATCCACAGTGACCTCCAGCTGCTGGTGCTGCTGGCATACATCCACGTGGCTGTCGCAACCATCCTGCCCTGTACTGATGCATGGACATGACATTTTGGATGAGATCCAATGACTCACCCCACCGTCTATCCATGACCTCGGTGTAATTACGGATGGCACTTGCTAGGTCACGAGTGCTGTCAGTTACAGAGGTGTGATGAGCCCTCTGCACCCTTAGACCCTGTCTGGTGTACAGTTCTATTCATGCCTGTGCCTCCATGACAGCCTGGAACATGCGTGTGGTTGATATAGATGTAGCACATCTGCCAGGGGCATGATGACCAGCAGTGCTCAGACGAGCACCCCTGAACAACTGCCTATGTGATACCCCACCAGACATCTGGCTATGGCAGCTGTGTCTTGACACACGTGTCATAGATACCACACTGTCCTGGCCAATGTCAGCTGTAGACTGTCCCTCAGCTAAGGCCAACGGTGATGAGGTATGTAGAGGCAGTGTGTGAATGTGTGCGTGGATGGGGTGGATATGTGTAGGATGTCAATTGGTGGCCTAGTGGCAGCCCCTGATGACCCTGCCTGGGCCTCAACACACCTATCCTCATGGTGGCTGTCTGTATCAGTGACATCAGATTCCCTAGAGGAGGGACCCAGCCCCACCTCACCACCTGTGAGGGAAAAACAGGGAACAGACTGTAAGACCTGTCAATCACCACTAAACAGTACATACACACACACACACATATACACAAACGTGTGCAGACATGGCCACACACAGAGACATACACATGGCAACCTATACACTCAACCAGACAGCACCTACAGACAGCTCCAGCACCCCTATAACACACACAATAGCAGATGATGGTGCAGTACAGTATCACACACAAACCTGTAATTACACACATGTCAGCATGCAGGACATGTGGAGCTCAACAGCATGCAGTGCAATTATAGTCAATCCCCATTGCCAACATTATACATGGCTGTGATGCATGGCTTCTGTTAGTAGGTTATGGCCCTCCCCCTGGAACACACTGCACCCATGTCCACAGCATTTCTGTGCATCTGTTCAGCACCCTGGCATGTACTGTGCACCATACCTCACAGGTGTACACACCACTGCAGGATGTGTCTGTGTGTCAGTTGTGTTTCCGCTGCTGCTCACAGCCTCTGTGTGTTTCTGGATTACATGTGGAGACATGTGTTTAGTGAATGTTTGATGTGTATTCACAGATGTCATCATCAGTGGTGCATGTATGAGCGATAGACTACCATTAGACCGACCACAGACACAATGTCCTGTACCTATGGTGACTGTAGAGACCATTATTGACCAGTATTGAGCTCTGGCTGATGTTGCCTGCGTTACACATAGTTTCATAGGTGAGTACTGGTCTATTGGTCCTGGGGCCTACATAAGCCTAGCCACAGGGGTTCCCAGCCATGCACCACCCACTAATGGCATTCCCCTGTACCCCTGTCAGGCTGTGGCACAGACATACTACCTAAGGTGAATTCCCCATTTCCCATCCAGTTGTCAAGTGTTTTTGTAAAGAGGACCAATGAGTAGCATTGCCTGACATGAAGGGGAAGTCCATTCCAGAGTGTGGGAATTCACCAGGACAGGGCCCTATCCCTCCAGTATGTTCTGTGTAATGGGTTTATGGGGTATAGGACCCTGGAGCATGTGTTTGCAGAGGCAGTGGGATGTCTTTATGTGTAGCATGTTCAACTGCTCTGTGTATGACATAGCTGTGTATGTTAGGCAGATGTCAGCTGTGCCTGGGCAATGTGCACTGGAGTGTAGCCACAGTTGTCTGAGATGGTCTGTGTATTGCATGTGTTTGATGCTGGTAATCCCATTAGTGAGGTGTGTGCTCTGTCAGTGAACATGTACAGCATGCATTATGGGTAGGTGTGTTAGATGTGTACATAGCCTACACCTTAGCTATGATATGCACAGTGAATTACCAAGCATAACCTTAAACCATACTCAACTGAATCTGGCCCCTGTCTTGCTGGTATTCCAGAGGTGCCTACAATGAGATGAGATAGAGTTGATGTCAGTGGCCACAACTGTGGCATTGCTACAGGGTGGCTGCAATATTACAGTAAAACAACAGCTGATGTCCACAGTACTGCAGAATATGCATTACTGCATATCAGTACTACACAGCAACAGACTCCACATCTCACATATGCATGATCTACCTTACAGATGCATACACAACAGTAGTCTACTGATATGTCCTGGAACCTTACCTGCATGCTCCATGTCTGATATGTGTGTAGCACCCACCTCCATGACTGAATATGTCTGTAACTCTTGTGGGTGAACAGGTGCTACCAGGCTCATGGGCAGATCCTCAACAATGGTGATGGGGGGTGGATGTTATGGCCCCCCCTGTTGCAAGGTGGTCACCTCGCATGACAGCGGCACGGCGATGTACATGGGGGAGCAGGTCACTACAATGATGGCAGAGTTGCTCATACGTACGGCTGTGCATCCCCACCTCATTCACCCTGTGGACCACATTGTTCCAAATGGCTGTTTGCTCATGCTGGTCCTGGCTTGTCTGTGGGAACATCAGCTGGTAGCTCTGGAAGATGCTGGTGAGTATTATGTCATCCTGAGCAGCACTGTAGGCTGGATTCCTCGGGTGTGCCATACTCCCTGAAAGACATAATGATGGATATATGTCTGAGCAACTCATATGGCCGTTTACCATAATACAATACACATATCAGTCTCCCACAACCATATCAGCTCTAACTTAATGTTCACACAACGCAAGTGGTATGTCTCTGGTTTATGTACCATTAGGTCATATATTGTATTGTACAACACTTTCTGCTATGTGTTTATAGACATGCTCCATGTGGGGACACTAGAGTTGCTGGGCTGTTACAGAGTATTTCACCTGCATGCCATTGTCACTGCCATTATGTTTCCACATATGCATGTGGTATGCCTGCTATGTAATTGTACACATCTGCCATTCTGTGTCATTGGGGATATCTATGCATGCTGTTGGACATGTTCTTGAATTGTGTGGACTATTACAACTCGCATATGTTCCCTAACAGTTACACACCAGTATGTGCAGGGGTTATTTGCCAGCAGGAAGACCACTCCCACCTAATGTGCATGTTACCAGTCCACATCACATCCATGACCCACCATGGAACCTCATTATCTACTGTTCTGGCACTACCTTCATGTGGAACCACCTCGGGGGATGGTGCCACCCCATGGAGCACACACACAGACATATGTCTGTCACCCACAGTTAAGTCCGGGGTCTGGTGCATAGGGAGCTCCACAGAGACATGGGGTATGTGCTACATGACCTGGTGGCATGCAGTACACATACACAAGCTTAGACATGCATGTTCCTCCTGCTCAGCACACAACCCAGGCACCTTTATGACAATGTAGATGCTGTCATGACTGTCCATGGGTGGGCAACATGTTCCCTTTGTTCAGATATGGGGGCTCAATGGCCTCCACATTCCAAATGCAACTACCCATCCACAGTGTTTAATCACCACATGTGTCATATACCAGCCCTGTAGGCTGACCTGTTTCTTACCCAACCAGACCTACATACCAATATGTGCCTAATACCCTTCACCAACATATATATCCCACCTTCTCAAACAATTGCGATGTGTTCCCAATATGAGTTACATACCACACTCCATTTTGCAGCCATGTGCTGATGTGTAGGTATGTTGTGTATTGATGTGTGATGTTCTCTCACACATTCATGGCAGGGGACATGTATTGACATTATATATATTATATATATATACATATACATAAATATATATGTAAATATATATATATATATATATATATATATATATATATATATGTATTATATATGTATACATATACATAAAAATATATATATATTTTATATATATATATATATATATATATATATATATATATATATATATATATATATATAGATATATATATATATACACACACACACACACACACACACACATATATATATATATATATATATATATATATATATATATATATATATATATATATATATATAGATATGTGAACAAAAAATGGCACACACGGAGCTGGAGAGCAGCTGATGCAGTAAAAACAAGAATGATATCACCAGTCGATTCAAAGTACAAACAATTTATTCCACACAAAGTATATGCACAAGCTTTCATCCCTGCTCAGTCAGGAACTTTTTCAAAGTAATTCAGTTAGTAAAACACACTTAATTTAAATACTAAAAAGGCAGTCAGTAAAACACACTTCATTTAAATACTAAATAGGCATACAATCAATCCTAAAAAACATGCCCACTTTTTTTTTACTACCCTGCTAGTAAAATATATCTTAAACAATTAATAAACTTTATCTCATCTCTAAAATACAATACATTCCCTAAAACATTCACTAAAACAACTATTTAAATTTTATTTTTAAAATATAATACACTTAAAACATTTCTCAGTAATTTTCATCTTTCCAGAGCTTTTGGTTTTAAAAAAAAAACATGAAAGTGAAAAACTGTCATTTAATCCAACAAAAACATTGATGGAACCTTCCTGAGTCCTGACAGAATGTTCTTTATACTATCTGGAGATATACAGAGCTAAGTACATTTTTCTGGCATTTCAGAGTTGTATACTGTTATTTGTTGTTTGACTACTTTTATATCATTGCTGGCTGAATTCAGAGTTGTGCACTGTTATTTTTGCTTCACTGCAGAGTTTTTCAGATCTCTGCTGAAGGTGTTTTCCCCCCTCCCCCTATTTCTCTGTGTCTTAAGTTGGTATAACTGGTTTTACATCCTGTGTGTTATCTGACTATCTCAAGGATTACTTGCATAAAATTAGACCCTCTTAGTAACAGCCTGAATATCATTGCTGGAGCCTTCCTGTGTCCTGACAGAGTGCTCTTCAAACTATCTGGAGATATACAGAGCTAAGTATATTTTTCTGGCAGTTCAGAGTTGTGTACTGTTAATTGTTGCTTGACTAATTTTATATCATTGCTGCCTGACTTCAGAGTTGTGCACTGTTATTTTTGCTTCACTGTATATTTTTTCATATCTCTGCTGAAGGTGTTGGTTTTCCCCTACTCACTCTCCCTATTCCTGTTTTGCTGTTTTAAATTTGGAAGCTGTTGACTGATTGTGCTGGATGATATGTTTGTGAAAACATCAGGTTATGTATATCTGCCATGGTTTATTGGTAAATCACTTTGTGTATGTAAGTGCAGGGTCCTGGGTCCGAGCCTTGAAGAGGCAGTTTATTTTGTTGTTGGGCAGAACAAGGGACATTGGCTACAGAGTGATTAAGGCACTTTTAAGCAGTTGTAGGCGGGTATGCATGAGTATGCGTGACAGTAATCACTGCCAACCTCCGCTTATGTTTTCTTACAGTCAGTTAGCTTCGAATTTCTCAACCTGTGTAGGCAGTGCTTACCCCTGTGCCAACCCGTGCAAACCTGCTTACCGCTGCTTAAAAAGTGCTTACTGCCGCTTACCCCATGCTAATTTCTTTAAAAGAAAAGAAAAGAAAAAGGGGTTAATAGGAAAGTGGTGAAAAACAGGGCACAAAGAGGGAAAGACAGTAGGGAAAACAGCTAGGCATCTGCAGGAAGGGTATATGAAAGGTCCATAGCTGCCCATTACTTCTACAGCAACAACTGTGCATATACACTAATTGTAGGTACAGTTGAACCCTCAAACCCATGGGAGAGGGGTGAGGACAACATATATTCATTGTGATGTCAATTAGACCAGATTACGTGTCCGGTGGACATGTGTGCAAAATGGACTACTATGTATGGGGCGAGATTTTTTTGTAGGAACAGATTGCCATTTTTTTTTTCAGATGAGAGTGGGATGTTGGGGGGGGGTAGTAGGTATATTTGGGGAGGTAGGTTGGGAAGGTTGACAGACAAGACACACAAGATGCATACAGGGCCTGTATATGACACATGTGGGGGGTAAACACTTGGACAGGGAGGTGTGTTTGGAAGTTGCAAGCCAATGAGCCCCCAACTGGAAACAGTGATTCTGAGGTCCCCACCCATGGGCAGTCACCACTGCACCTTCATGGCTGCAAAGGCAGCTGTGCTGTGGACTGTGTAGGAGGGGCAGGCTCACCCTCTAATAGCACCACTTGGCCCTCGAGCTGGTGTAGCTGCTATCGATACTCCAGCTCAAGCTCCCTATGCACCATGGCCTGTCCCAGTTGACGGGTGACAGGTTTCCCTCTGCGCTCGCTTCGAGTGGGGGGCAAGCCCCATACCCTGCAGCGGTTCCACCCGAAGGTGGCGCAGGGCCCACGGAGGAGGAGGTCCCAGGCTGGGCCCCAGATGTGCTGGTGCCTGGTGTCATGGCCAGTTGAGGTGGGACAGTTGGGTCCGCTGGGACCTACCTTCACATATGAGCTACGGTGTTGCCGTTTTAGGACAGATATCGGTTAGTAATAATCAACAGCATTAACTCATTCCCTCCAGTACAGCTCTTTTGATTGTGCACCTTTAACTCCTAGTGGGCGTGGCTTGAGCCTTTAAAAAATAAAGTTATCACCTTACAATTCTAACAAATACTCAATGACATAGGTCAAATATCAATACAATTGTGTTTGCCATCATGTATGCTTCAAGATAAAATATTCTGATACCTTGTACAGGGCATAGTTTTGGAATTATTAATGCAAATATGAACAAGCAATATTTGATGCCTAGAGGAGCAGTAGGAGGTAACTGCAGATGCACCTGGAGGCGTCACTCGGATGCATAACTATTCTCATTAACCCAGGACAGCAGATTTACAGCAGTTGCAGGGTGAGTAGAACACATGCATATATGGAACAACAGTGGCAATTACAACAGCATGCAGGTTTCATTGATGGCAACAGGCCACCAATATGGGAGTATATTAACATGGCACATGCATAGAACCAAATATGAATATTTATAAACCAATAGGACATATGTCCCAACAAAAGTTTGGAGTGTACATGTACCCAGAGACGTGTGAAATTAGGTTATTGTTGCACATATGGTGGGGGTGAGAGAGAGTAGTCAATTAACAACCAATATATCCTTGTAGTTTTCACAACTTTCTTAGTCACTGCAGTGATCTGTCCCTTACATGCATTATTACACTACCCAATGGCCTTACTTTGTACAATGGTATGCTTGTAGATTAGTATATACGGAGACTGTGTCTTACATATAGTCAACACCTCTTACCTGTTATAGCTGTTGAGAAAATATTTTTAACACTACCTGACAAATTCTACACGTACTCCCAGATTCCATGCTTGTAGACAAGTATATGAGTGAACTGTGCTGTAACCACAGTCTACACCTCTTACCTGTTATAGCGGTGGAGGGAACTTTGTTAACACTACCTGACAGATTCTACACATACTCCCAGATTCCATGCTTGTAGACAAGTATATGAGTGAGCTGTGTTGTAACTACAGTCTACACCTCTTATCTGTTATAACTGTGGAGAAACATTTGTTAACACTACCTAACGAATACTACACATACTCCCAGATTATATGTTGATGTTATACACATACCTAACAATCCATTATTGCACACACTCTGGTCAAGGCTTGATAGGATGCAGGTGTTAATGTGACATATTTTGGAATAGCTGTCATACACTTTTGGTGAGATGCTACAATGACAGGTTTGCTTTCATATACATTCTCTTTTTATGTTCAGGTCTCACTATCCATTATATGTCAGTATAAGCTACCTACATTTCTTGGATCATCTCACTGATTTGTCAGGGGAGCAGGTTACCAGGCAGCAGATATGGGCCATTTACCTGGACATGCTGGACATATTAGAACAGTTGAGGAGTATGACTATGCATACAGCTTACTACCTGAACATTCTGCCACAGTCTGTACAGTTGATGGTTATGATTATGCTCACAGCGTATTATCTGAACATTCTAGCAAAGTCTGTACAGTTGTTGGGTCTAATTATGCATACAAATTTCTATCTGAACATTCTCACAAACTCTGTACAGTTGTGGGTTATGATTATGCACACAACTTACTATGGCTCCCGGGATTCAAACCCCTGTTGTGTGGCAAAAATATTACTGTTGACATCACAGTACACTGTACTATCAGGGAATTGGTGTAAAGCATTCTAATGGTTTCAAAGTCTCCCTCAGTTGTTCTATATGAT
>NC_056731.1:1705069444-1705239444 GCF_019279795.1 Protopterus annectens
CTGCCAGATAACACAATATGAAACAACAAATATGCATACTTTATCCCTGAACATTGACACTAAAAAATCTCATTATAACAGATATAACAATACATAATCAAAACCTTAAATGAAACACTGCACATATTGTCATTGGGCACACATTCAAAATTAAAACTATTCTACCCAAAACATTCAGAGTGAATCAGCTCACATATTAGCCATTCTACATATATATATAAAAAAATAAATGTAAAATTTCAGAGCAATCAAAGGATAAATACATCCTACAAAACAATTTCTAGACAGAACATAAATGTACATATTTCACTATCCATAAATGTCATGGACTCAAAAGGGAGACATGGGCACAAACTCATTACATCTCATCCTATCTAAAAAACAAAGCTGCGTTCATTTCCAACCTCACTTCTGCATTAAAACATTATTGTGTTTCCCTGATCACATATAATATCACAAACCTATACATATGACAAAGGTGAAAAAGGCTAAACACCCCCACAGTGCATTTATATGGCTAATATGAAACAACCAAACTCCTAGATCTCAAAATAGGTTTGATAGAGGCTCTCTCATTAAGGCCATAGCCTTTATCAGCTCTCAGCCTTACTATCCAGTTGGTTTCTTTCCTCTCTGTATTATTTCTGATGTTACCCTCCCTAATTATGGGCTGCACATAGTCTATGACCATAAATTTAAAATGATGTTCTTGCCCAAACACTAAAGCATGTTTTGCTAATGCATTTTGCATGTACTTAACCCTAATGGCATACAGATGCTCCCTCATCCTAGGCCGGAATAATCTATCTGTCTTACCGACATAGAATGAGGGGCAACCTTGGCACACTGCCAGATATACTACATGTGAACTATTGCAATTAGCTAACACCCTGAATCTATGCATCTGTCCACTGTCTGGATGTGCAAACCTGTCAGTAGTCATAGCATATTCACAAAAATTACAGTGGTCACAAGGTGTAGTCCCCATACAAACACCTAAACCTGATCTATGATGTTGTTGACATAACTGTTTAAGATTAGATTTATTCTTGAATCTAAATATTGGAGTGTCCCCCACAATTTCTCTAAAAACTGAATCTGTGGTTAGGACACGCCAATGGCAGTTGATAATGTCTGTGATGGCACCATTGTCCATTGTGTAATACATTGGTATCATAATACCAGACTGTTTTTCTCTATTGGTTCTAGCATTACTGTTATTACCAGAAAAGTATGGGGCAGCTCTCTCTTGTCTGTAAATGTCCATATCCTTAAGGCCTACCTTTATCTCTTCCTCCTTGTACCCACGTACTCGCAATCTGTCTCTAAACATATCCAACTCAGATTTAAAGCCAGCATCTGTGGCATTAAGGTGAGATATCCTCACCCCTTGACCTTTTATGATATTTTTAAAAATATACTTTGGGTGCATACTGTGTCTATGGAGGAGTGTGTTCTTATAACATTCCTTCCTAAGACATCAGTATTTATATGCATGCCCATAAACCTTTCTACATACACATCCAAATATTCCAGCCTATGGGATGAGTACTTCAAAGTGAATCTTAAATATTCAGTCATATTGTTCATCGGACCTATACACTTAGTTCATCTGTGGGTCCATCCCAAATAAGGAACACATCATCCACAAAACGATGATAAAAAGGTACGCACCTCTTGAACCAATTCTCAACAAATAACATGTCTTCCTCCCAAGCAGCTAAGGACATGCTGGCATAGCAAGTGGCACATGAGGTGCCCATAGCCACGCCATCACGCTGTATGAAGAACTTGTCCTCAAATACAAATACATTATTTTCCAGAATAATTTCCAGAAACAAACATAAAAGGTCTATCTTATGTTCTGCATAATCACTATGTTTCACCAGATATTTTTGACTGATTCAATACCTACATTATTGGGAATAATGGTGAATAACGACTGAATATCCAATGTCACAAAAAGCATATGGGGTTTCGACTCATACAAGCTATTAAACTCATAAAGATCTGCCATAACTGCTAAGTATCTTTAAGTATAGTTTTACTACAATTAAATATTGGTCTTAGATGATTCTCTACATAGAGAGAAAATGGTTCTGTGGACCAACCCCTCCCAGAGACTATTGGTCTCATGGGGGGAGGGGTTTACACCATTCTTATGAATTTTTGGCAGGCCTTGAATAACTGGAATCATAGGATGTTCAACTTCCAGAAATTTACCCATATCTGGTGATATTAAATGACTGTTAACTAAATCAGTTACTGCCATGTAAACCCCATACTTAATATTATCAACCTTCTCTTTAGATATAGTACTGTAATAATTACTGCCATGTAAACCCCATACTTAATATTATCAACCTTCTCTTTAGATATAGTACTGTAATAATTACTATCACTCAACATGTGTAACATGGCTTTAGAATAGCCTTCTTTGTCCATAATGACTAAGGGTCCCCCCTTGTCCACAGGCCTTATTACTATACTACTATCATTCTGCAGCCTCTGTAAAGCAATCCTCTCATGAAAGTTCAGATTTAACCTATTATTTCTTACTTTATGTTCCAATCTACCCTCACTATATAATGCATGTAAATCGTCCTCCACTAACTTGAAGAAAGCTTCAACCAGTGGATGATTATTAGGTACATAATCACTTGGTTTCCTAAATACATAATCATGCTCAGTGTCATTGTTCCCAAAATCATATCTAAGCATAACATTCCTGATGTATATTTTAACATCTATCAATACATCTGTTAATCTATTGTGTTTAGTAGGAATGAAACTCAATCCTTTGTTCAAAATATTCAGTTCATGACCATCTAGCTCTCTACTGGATAAATTCCAGACTAAACAATTTACATCTGGTTCCATATTTTCTTGAGGGACTTGTTCGAATCTCTGTCCCCAGATAGCTTCCACTTCTGTCTCCCTCAACTGACAGAGCAGCCCCTCCTTCCCCCCTTCTCCACAGCTTTGGGAAGGGGGAACTGATGAAAAACCACAGTATTACTGTGATTATTGTCTATGGTGTGTCTTTTACCATTATACATATTCATGGTCACCTTTGGTCGGACTACCAGTTGTGCATCCTCACTAGTAGATTTGCTGTTGCCAGAATCACCAGTTGGCCCTGTCTGTGTTGACACTCTCTTCTCCATGTCAACTGCTTGTTCACCCACAGTCAAACAAGTGGATGTGTCTCGTTGGTCTATTCTAACAGTCACATTTCCACTGGTGTCTTCAACAGAAGTTGGTTGTACAAAATCACCAACAACACTCACATTAACTGGATCAGTTATAATATGGCTCGACTGTGCAATGTCAGAGTTTTTATGTCTATTGTCTCTATTCATCCTAGATGCCCGTTTCTCATCAGAGGTGATTGGTTTTGAGGATTGATTCAGCCTGGGCCAAGTGAAGACATGACCCTGCTGAAAGTCCTGCACATCTCTGTCTATTTTACCATGCTTCTGCTGAAATAACCATCTTTCATATACAAGGATACCATCTAGTACATTGGATAAAGCATGATCTACAGCATCAGCAGAATAATGTGAATACCAGCTGTGCTGTTGTTCTATAATAGATTCTCTTAAATCATTCTCTTGTGGTCCAAAAATATCTATTAATAGTCTCATATAATTCATGCTCACCTCAGCATTCAGCTTCTGCATTTGGCTAATACCTCCGGATACTGTTCCCCATATGTGGGCATCTTAAGTATACAAAGTCCCCTCAGTATAATCCCTCTCTTGAGGCAGACCTCAAAGTGCTGACATTGTGTATTAAATCTTTTAAACTTAAGAGAGTCATTCTCTAACTTCTCTATAGCCACATGTAACTGCTCTGCATTGTCCAAATCCAAGGGTGCTGTTGATACACCACTACCCACTTCGTATGCTATTAGCGGATTGAAGTCATTCCTCATACAAGATGAAAACCTATGTGCTAGGCCTTCGCCTCCAACACGCGAGGCATTCGAACTTTCCTCCACTCATAACATCACATTGGCACTCACACTGGAGTCCCCTTTCACATCAGCACCTGTCGACCTAGTTGGTCTATATTCCAGTTCAATATCTTCATTTATATTAGCCATGTTTCCATTGGGAGTATAAAAAAAGTATATAAATCAAGCAACAACAAAGTACTCCAAACAGAGTTAACGCCTCACCATGGAAAATGAAGAAAATAGTAAGTCCAACAACAGCACCACGTATGAGGCGACCAGGCTCACGTGAATAATCCAGATACTTAAAGGATGTATAAAAGGAAAGATCTTTTATTCACATAAATCCAACAGGTTAGCGCTTTTACATATTGCTTCCTCAGACCTTGAAAATTCAAATGCTATAGTTGCACTCTTTAAATACTGCAACAGTCAAGGGAGAGCCCTTCACTTAACTATTTAAAGGGAAACAACTTCATTTTCTACCTGCTGCCTGATAACACAATATGAAACAACAAATATACATACTTTATCCCTGAACATTGTCACTAAGAAACTGTCATTATAACAGATATAACAGTACATAATCTAAACCTTACATGAAACACTACACATGTTGTCATTGAGCATACATTAAAAATTAAAACTATTCTACCTAAAACATTCAAAGTGCATCGGCTCACATATTAACCAATTCTAACTATATATAAAAAATAAATATAAAATTTCAGAGCACTCATAGGTTCATAGGTTCATAGGTTTATACTAGGCTATCTGCCATCCATTGGTCAAGATTCATGTACCGGATTTTTGGCTCTGATGGATCTAGATTTTTTGGTGAAGCATATTCATCAAATCTGAGTTCTTTCCTCAAAGGATAAATACATCCTACAAAACAATTTCTAGAAAGAACATAAATGTACATATTTCATTATCCATAAATGTCGTGGACTCAAAAGGGAGACATGGACACAAACATATTACATCTCATCCTATCTAAAAAACCAAAGCTGCGTTCATTTCCAACATCACTTCTGCATTAAAACATTATTGTGTTGCCCTGATCACATATAATATCACAAACCTATATATATGACAAAGGTGAAAAAGGCTAAATACCCCCTGAGTGTATTTATAAGGCTAATATGAAGCAAGCAAACTCCTAGATCTCAAAATAGGTTTGATAGAGGCTCTCTCATTAAGGCCATAGCCTTTATCAGCTCTCAGTCTTACTGTTCAGTTGGTTTCTTTCCTCTCCATATTATTTCTGATGTTACCCTCCCTAATTATCGGCTGCACATAGTCCATGACCATAAATTTAAAGTGATGTTCTGCCCAAATGCTAGGGCATGTTTTGCTAATGCAATATTGCAATAGTTCGCATGTAGTATATTTGGCGGTGTGCCAAGGTTGCCCCTCATTCTATGTCAGTAAGACAGATAGATTATTCAGACATAGGATGAGAGAGCATCTGTATGCCATTAGGGTTAAGTACATGCAAAATGCATGAGCAAAACATGCTTTAGCATTTGGGCAAGAACATCACTTTAAATTTATGGTCATAGACTATGTACAGCCCATAATTAGGGAGGGTAACATCAGAAATAATATGGAGAGGAAACCAACTGGATAGTAAGACTGAGAGCTGATAAAGGCTGTGGCCTTGATGAGAGAACCTCTATCAAACCTATTTTGAGATCTAGGAGTTTGGTTGTTTCATATTAGCCTTATAAATATACTGAGGGGGTGTTTAGCCTTTCTCACCTTTGTCATATATATATATATATATAGGTTCGTGATATTATATGTGATCAGGGAAACAAAATAATGTTTTAATGCAGAAGTGAGGTTGGAAATGAATGCAGCTTTGTTTTTTTTAGATTGGATGAGATGTAATGAGTTTGTGCCCATGTCTCCCTTTTGAGTCCATGACATTTATGGATAGTGAAATATGTACAGTTATGTTCTGTCTAGAAATTGTTTTGCAGGATGTATTTATCCCTTGATTGCTCTGAAAGTTTATATTTATTTTTTATATATAGGTAGAATTGGTTAATATGTGAGCCGATTCACTTTGAATGTTTTAGGTAGAATAGTTTTAATTTTGAATGTATGCTCCATGACAACATGTGTAGTGTTTCATGTAAGGTTTTGATTATGTATTGTTATGTCTGTTATAAAGACAGTTTTTTAGTGTCAATGTTCAGGGATAAAGTATGTATATTTACTGTTTTATATTGTATTATCTGGCAGCAGGTAGAAAATGAAGTTGTTTTCCTTTAAATGGTTAAGTGAAGGGCTCGCCCTTGACTGTTGCAGTATTTAAAGAGTGCAACTGTAGCATTTGAATGTTCAAGGTCTGAGGAAGCAATACGTGAAAGTGCTAACCTGTCGGATTTATGTGAATAAAAGATCTTTGCTTTTATACACTCTCTGAGTATTCTGGGTAATTCAAGTGAGCCTGGTCGCCTCATACGTGGTGCTGTTGTTGGACTTACTATTTTTTTCTTCTAATTACAGAGTTTATTTGTGAGTTCTATCACAGGGGTTTATTTTTGAATTTTCCATTATACTTATGTCATATGCAGATAGGATATTCTATGCATTGGTTCCATGCATTGGTTTGGACAGGAGTAGAAATTAAAGAAACAACACTGGTCTTAGTTATCTGGTCAGCAGAGGGGATGTACTTTTGAATTTCTTGAGGTATTAAGATTGCTTTGGAGTAATTTCTAAAAATAGCAAAGTTATTGGATTGTTACTAGTTGTGAGGGAGAATATTACAGTTTGGTGGTCAGATTTCATCAAGGAGAGAATGGCATTAGTAGGGGTCTAGGAAGATGTAACATCTGAAAGAACAAGGTCACATATTCTGTAGCTTCTGTTGGGAACTTGGATGATTTGATCAAGAGATTTAGTATTAATAAACCTGAGGAACCACTGGACATATTTACAATTTGTTGTATAAGATTTGCAGTTAATGAATGGGAAGTTAAAATCACCCAGGGTTAGCATATCGTGAGTAATAACTATAGAATACAACTTATTAACATAGCTGTCTCAATCACCAAGAGAAATAAAAAGGATCTTTAATTGTCAATAGTATGCAAACTGGCTATTTGTAGTGTAGCTAATCTGTGCAAGGATTGCAGATTGCTGTCACTAGTGATTTGGTGTGAGGTAATAGCAACATCAACAACGAACTAGCTAAACAGAACCAAGATCAACCTACACAAACCATTCCAATTTCATATTTTAGATTGCATACCAAAAGAACTACAAGGATCATTAAATGACAGACTGGAAATATGCAAATTATATTATAATATATAGTCCAAGGGATATTCAAGTTTTAACCAATCACAATTATATATATACGTTTCTATAGAATTAAATAGAATGTTGAGTTTTTCTTTGTTTTTCAAATATGTATAAACACAAGCCCCTGAAATCAATCAACACAGAGCCTACATAGAGTGTATCCATGTAGATGGCCAAGAAGTGTTGTTGGTAGCATATACTGCATATTCATAATGTACGTCATGCCTAAATAAGCTTGCGCAGTGCGTACCAGTAGCACTAGCCACGAATCCTTGTGTCCTTTTATGTTTATTTTTTTATTCATCCCGCATGTTTGCGAGGCTTGCTGTTGTGCATACAGATGCTTGTCAGGTTTGTACAATGGGACCACCCAGGTATGAGACATGACTCTGACATCTAAAAATAGAAAGAGGATGCTTTCATTAAATATGACTGTACAATGCCGCACGATGCACAAACGTGCTAAGTGGAGTGGTGCTACTCTGATACATTGGAAGGCATAACTTCTAGTAAAACAATGCTTATGATGTCACTGCCTTGGTGGTGACATGGGTTAAGTGTTAAGCTTTGAATTAAAATACAGATGGTCCTGGGTTCTAATTCAGGGACTGCATACTTTTTCAATATGATGGTTTGAAATTGAAGCATATCCAAATAACCAGGTAATGGCATCGAATGACCATGGAAGTGTCTTGGTGATGTTCTGTGACAATTGTTTTATGAAAAAGGCGCATGGTGCTTAGCATCACACAAATATGAGGTTGTATTTATACATATGTATATAGTATGCAGTTTGTGCAGTAGTAAGCTGCACACATCATATTCAAATGTATCAAATTATACACAGTGTGCACTCTCAGTAAGTGCAAGTGGCAGGAAACCATGGTATTAAAAGGGGAAATACAGGAATTGCACTTTATACATTGAGGTTTGACTTGTGCAGCAATATCTGGGGCAGGTGAAGGTGTGCATTTTAGAGCACAGTGCTGGGATATCCAGGCATCCAAGGTTTTTATTGGGCTCCTGGTTTGGGATCATGGCCCATGCCTATTGCAGGAGGACTATACTGGCACCCAATACAAAGCAAAATACTGGGATATTTTCGCAAGGGCACTTACCATTGTGAATGGTATCCCTGCACTGGTGGACAGTGTCATCACCACTATGGCAACCTCAGTAAGAGAAAGAAAGATAACCTTGATCAGTGGATCAGGGATTGCCAGGCAGGGAACACCCCAGTGATGTGTAAGTATGATGTACGTGTATTACCTGAAGATACTTAGTCTGGCTATGGTAAACACTGGTATTCATAATTGCTGTTTCTTTTCCCCTTTTCTACAGCTGCAGAAGAAAGGGCCTTGAATGTGAGGTCCCACAGTAAGCAACTGAAGAGGATGAGACAAGCATGTGGTAAGTAAGAATAATTATATAAAGCACTCTTATTGCAACCGTAACAGATATGTATGGATTAATAGCTATATTACACTTTGTTATGGTTTTGGAAATGCATATCTGTACAGTACCTTTCAATAATATCTATATCTGTTGAAAATTCAAATTTAAGAATCACTGCTTTGCCCTTGTCATTGTATGGTTCATGGCTGTCTGGCAAGTACTTTACAAAGACATCAATAAATGAGTGTTGATAAGTTATGTTAACATAAATCCTATGCAACTATCCATGTGTGTAATAGCAACATTTGCAATATGTTCCTAATTAAGGTTCCTTGTAAACCCAAAAATGTAAAGATATGTCTAGATAACCTGCTCTAAAAGGTGGAGAGGTGTGGTCTGAAATGCAAAGCAACAGTTGTACATGTCTAAATAACAGTGCCTATGAGTCTATAAAAGTGTAAATGAAAGAGAGTTTGCATTGTGTTGTATTCAAAAGCAAAACACAGTATTACAGTAGGCACAGCTTGTGGCTTGTAATACTCCAATCCCCAAATATATCAATTATCAGATTACACTACTGTGTTAGCTTTACATCAATAGAGTATAGTACTGTTTTATAATCATCATTATAGCATTTCAAATGCAGACTTCCAAACCTGGCCTGCTCTCAGGTGTAAGATCTCTACATGAAGTCCACGTAAAACAGGGATTTATTGGCAGTTGTAATTGTTTATAGTATCAGAAGACAATAAAGTTATTTTTTGAAATCTTATGTACAATGTGTGAAGTTGCTGATGTTCTCCATTTTCTTGTCACCCCACCCTATATATTCTTTTTTTATTTATGTATTACTTATTTTTATTATGATTTATGTCTTATTATTATAATATTATT
The DNA here is from genome assembly GCF_019279795.1 of Protopterus annectens. Taxonomy (NCBI): domain Eukaryota; kingdom Metazoa; phylum Chordata; order Ceratodontiformes; family Protopteridae; genus Protopterus; species Protopterus annectens. The sequence goes on from NC_056731.1 coordinate 1,705,079,013, forward strand.
TATGCAATCATATTACAAATTATATCACTTTTATTATTTATTATGTATACTTTTATCTTCTGTTTATGTTAAATTGCATTATGTATCATTCTGTTTGCATTAATATTATTTAACTTTTGTTATAATGTTTTGGTATATTTTTTTTTTCTGTAAAATATTTGATTTATTTTGTTTAACGTTGTTTTAATTTTTTTATGTTAATACTACAGCACAGCAGGGTAGGCCAGTTACTGGTGATCTGACTATGCTTGCTCCACTTGATGCAGCACCAAGGCCAAGCAATTCTGGACTGCCATCTTGTGGCACCCACCTGCTGCCCTTGACCTACCTGAACCTTCAGGGAGATCTGCCCTATCAGCCAGGTATGTGCTCCTCCATAGGAACAGAGTTGGGGAGGGTGCTTACATCACTCATGCAGAGCTGCCAGATGTGGTATGTAGAATTATGCACAAGACTGTGGGCACATGCCTACACCGGATAGAGAATATGTTGTCCACCATTGTACGGCAGACCGGCCGTAGGCTAAGATGTTGGCCACAGCAGCCAGTGGTGCAGTGACGAAACAGTGCTGACAGTCCAATGGGTGAGGACTTGAGTCACACTGTTAGTATGCTGATGTCCATGTGATCCTGATTCTCCACCTCAACCACAAACAAGGTGTTCACCCCCTCTTTGGTCTTTCACTGACCCTGTCCTTGTCTTGTATGTCTTGTCTATCTGCAAATGCTTCCTCATCATCCCAATTTGCCTGCTCCAGACTTGCCTATGTTCCTCTGCCAACATCCCACTTCCTCCTTTAAAAAAAGGGCACCTGTCCCTAAAATAATAGTGTCCCATATATAGCTCTCCATGTCACAGATGTGTCTACTTGACACACCTAATTTGGTCCAGTTGGCTTCACAACACAATTATATTGTTCTCAACTCTCTCTCTGGAGGTGACAGCCCAAATACATCTTAAAATGTGTACATGTGCCCAGTGTTTACTGTTGAAGACATGGATAGCTATGGTTCTTCCCTACACTCATCCTGCACATTCCTACCTTCTTATCAATTTGTTTTTCCCCCTGCTTGCTCTCCATTTCACCATTGTCCTAGCATCTCCTTTTTCATTTCCTTAAAGAATCATTGCATGATGGTGTGCACACCATCGCTGACAAATATTAAGTAGGTGTAAGATAAAGGAATATATATATATATATATATATATATATATATATATATATATATATATATATATATATTATATAAAACTATAGTACACACATGTAATAGTTATGCTGCTATTATATTTTGAACCCAGTTACGACTGGACCTCTGCACTGATGCATTAACTGGTTCAGCCACAGATGTAGGTAATGAGCAAATATAGATATATATATATATATATATATATATATATATATATATATATATATATATATATATATATTTTTTTTTTTTTTTTTTTTTTTTATAGGTTGGTATTAGGCTATTGGCCCTAGGGCCTATACAAGCCTAGCCATAACAATTCCCTGGCTATTTCTTTGAATATGAATGTGAACTAATGGTAACACAAAACATGGCAGCCAGTGTCATGTGCTTCAACAGAAAGTAAATTATCACTGTTTTAATGCACAGGGCCACACAGTAAGTTGAGTTTCATCTAATGTAAAACATAATCAACAACAACTGTTAACTGGTATGTGGTCATACCTATATAAACATCTGCTGCTTCATTAATTGTCATGTGGGGTGTGGTCCTGGTTTAGCTCAACAGAACAGGACCTCACCTCACATTTATGGTCCTGATGGTACCTGATTCAAAATTAGCATCATGTAATTCTTTGATTTTTTTCCTTTGCATATGTATTGACAGTTTGGACTGATGTTTAACAGCAACATATTTTTTCCCATTTAAGCATTTATGAGTACCACCAAGTGGTAAATCCATACAAAATAAATTAATAAGCTCCTCTATGCCTTCGGCAGTGCTTGGCAATGAGAGCACATGTACACATTTAAAGATGTATTTGGACTGTCACCCCCCAGAGAGAAGGGTGACAACAACATACTTGTATTGTGAAGCCTACTGGACCACATTAGATGTGTCAAGTATACATATGCAAAATAGAGAGCCATGTATGTGACAATTTGTTTTTTTGTTTTTTTTTTTTTTGGAACAGGTACCCATTTTTTAAAGGAGAGAGTGGAATGTTGGGAAGGAACATAGGCAAGTTGGGAAGATGAGGAAGCATTTGCAGACAGACAAGACATACAAGACAAGGACACTGTCGGTGAAGGACACAAGAGGGGAGTGAACACCTTGGTTGGGGGTGGAAGTGGGGGAATTGCAAGCCTATGGATGTCATGTTTGGTGACAGTGAGAATCAAGTCCCCACCCAATGGACTATCATCATTGTCACCTCACTGTGTGAAAGGCTACTGTGTCTGACATCTGTGCATCATTGTGTTATTCATTATGACCATGGAAAACAGTGTCTCCACTTGGCATAGTCATGCACCAAGTGTGTGGCACACAATCGTATGCAGCAAACCAGGCAGTTCAGCTTGGGTGATAAGATCACCCTCCCTGCCTCTGCCACCAGAGGGAAACATAAGCCTGTCATCTGGGGCAGAATTACCTGAGGGTGCAGGTAAGGCAGGGGCTGCAGTGGGGGCGCTGCCAGGCTACAGTCCAGAAGTGCTGCGCCTCAGTGCTGTAACCGGTGGAGGGTGTGTATATGTGTTCCAGGGGGAACTGTCCTACACTGCTGTGTTCTAGTAATATGAAATTAAATAAATATCATATAATTTAATAAGCATAACATAGAATAATGTACAAAGTTACATTAAAAATATTATAATGGTAAATATGATCACAAACATAATATAATAAAGATATAATAAAACAAAATTATAAATAAGAGAAGGGGTAGTGTAAGAGAAAAAAGAAGAAAACATTAGTAACTCCACAGATAATATGCAAACCTTTCTACAAGTAATGTTTTATATTAAGTTGCATTTCCTATATAACAAGACCAAATGCTAATCAATCCATTTATTATGTTTATTTATTTTATATTTATTTTATTTTACATTTGTTAACCGGGAGATTCCGACTGGATATATATGACCATTTTCAGTGCAGGCTAAGGGAGAAAAGCTCCACAGTAAATAATAGACAAGTACAAAATTTATACATGACAAGCACATTTTCATAGGGAAAGAAAATTGAAACAAAAACAAGCTTATTTTTCATAGAAAAAAAGAAAAAAAGGAAATAAATGACATTATTTACAGTACTTCATAGATTTTACAATTTTGAAGAAAAAAGAAATTTATATATGACATACAAATTTTATTACGAAAAAACACATTATTCTACTACATTATATAGGTTTATAGGTGTGTAGTGCAATCATCCTTGATATTGACAGACATAGCAAATATACACTAGTATAATGTTTGAAGCATGATAGTACATGGGATGTGGAAAATCCTAGGGATTGAAGTACCTTAGGGGGAGATTATGGAAGAACTACAGGGTACAGAGGTGAGATGAAGCAAGATAGATGGTGGGGAGTGGGGAAAAGTAAGGGGTCAATCTGGGGGGAGGCAGGGGGATTTCCATGAGTGTGGCAGATGTTCTTTTATTAGTTTTTTGAATGTAGCAATTTAATTTGCAGAGGTAAATGCTAAGTTCCAGATTTTGCCTATGTTGTTGGGGAATAGTGAGACACCTGCAGAGTTGTTGGTTTTGGTTATTTTGATTAGTGTTTTTCACTAGAGCAAAGTTGTATGGGATTGACATGTAGTTGAAGTAGGTTAGATAGTGCAGCAGTTTATTCAGGGAGTAGTAACAAAAGACCTGGTGAAATGAGAGGAGATTTGGGAATTCAAGCCAATTGAGTTAATATAATGCTTGACAGTAGTGGGAATGGTAGGGGCACTGGTAGCAAATCTGGCAATTTGATTGTAGCAGATGTTGAGCTTGGCCATTTCAGATTTGGGTAGGTTGCTGAAGATAGGAGCGGTGCATAGTAGTGGGGAGATGAGTTGGGTTTGAGCTATGGTTACTCTAGCAGGTTGAGTTAGAAATGGTTTGTTTTTATAGAGGCTGCCCACTTTTCTGTGGATGTTTTTAATAGTTTGGTATATATGTAGATCGAACTTGAGGTTGTTGTCGATGGCCACTCCTAGTAGTTTAGTATGTGTGTGTCTGGCGAGATGATAGTTCCATCGCTGGACACAATGTTGAATGAGTCAGGAATTGGAGTGGATTTGTTTGGTCTAAATATCTTCAGTTTGGTCTTTTTTGGATTAAGTAGGAGGTTTTTGTTAAGAAACCAGGTTTCAGTAGTTTAAAAGACTTTTTGGGTGATGATGAGCAGCTCGTGTGGGTCATTGGCTGAGCAGACTAATCTTGAGTCGTCAGCATATTGTATAAAGGATGTTTCTTGGCAGATGTAGTGAAGATCGTAATGAAGATGGAGACTAGTAGGGGAACTAAAATGGACCCTTGTCAAACTCCAGTGGTAACAGGTAGCAGTGAGGATAGGTTATTGTCCCACTAAAGTGCTTGTTGTCTGCCTTGTAGGTAATCCTGAAACCAGGCTAGTGAGTGGTTGCTAAGGCCGTGATTAATGAGGGAGTGGATTAGTTTTGTATGATTGATCATATTAAAGGCTTTTGACAAGTATAATAACATGGCAGATGTAAGTTTGCCTAGGTGTCTGTTTTGGTTGATGTGGTTTGTAAAGGAGAAAAGGGCTGTAATAGTACTGTGGGCAGGTCAGAATCCATGCTGGGTGGGAGAGAGTAGGTGGTTATCGAGAAGGTATGGCATAAGTTGGTGGTGTATACATTTTTTGAGAATTTTAGCTGGGGGGGGCAGAATGGCAATAGGACTATAGTTGGTAAGGTCAGTGGATGTGCATCCTTTATGTAAAGGGATGACATAGGAGGTTTTCCAAATTGATGAGATGATGCTTTCAGATATAGACCTGTTAAGCAGAATAGAGATTGGGTAGGTAGGGTAGTATTGTTGAATACAACCCTACTGCTAACACAGACACATTATACTATAGATCAGATAGCACCCAGCAATCATTCATGCTTGCATATTTTGAACATATGCATGTTGCATATACAATGTTTACAGTTAAAAGCAGTCCATCTGGCACACAGGTGAGAAGGTCTGCACCTCCACTGCTATCATTATGAATATGTAACAGTACGCAATGTTATTGCAGACAACCTAAAACATTATTGCAAAGAGCTGCCCTTACCTTTGTGGGGTGTGTTATTAGCAACACAAGGAGTGACCAATGTAATAGTAGTCTACTTTCTATGTGGAATACACCAGACTAGCAAGACGTTTTCCTTTTATACTGTTATAAGTATAGGTTCACTGTTATAATCATAACAGCAGCATGCTTTTGGTGTCCCTGGTGTATATCTAATGATTTATGTTGCAATACATATATCAACTGAAATGTGCCTTGTATAGTTTGGAAGTGTAGTTCACCAAATGACAACTCCTATCTACTCTGTAATACCGGACTGTTTTCATAAACTTGCTAATGCATGTCCACTATTGTTTTACTGTGGACAAATGTTTATGCACAGCGATACAAGTATTTAGCACAATAAGCTGGATTTACTGCTAATGGTAAAATGCCAGTACTTTTTGAATAATACATACCACTTGCATCTCTCATCCTTCTTAGTCTTCCCTCATAGGCTTGCACACTTAGTATTCACTCCACATTAGCTGTGGGGGACATATAAACATGTTAAGGTCAGCAATCAGAAACAGATGCAGCTGCTTCATCATTGAACCAATGCCTGTAAGTGATACTCATACATCTGTGGAGTGCCATCAGTCCTACATTCATCCATCCAGTGATTGAGGGTATCCCTCTTCCTCATTCTGAGGTCTTGATAGTGATTTCTACACTGCTCGCCAGTGCAGGCGATGCCGTTAACAGTGGACAAATCCCAGGCCAAACTATTCCATGCATCCGATTTGTAATCTGATCCATGACAGTGCTTCTGCAACAGCTTTGGACCATAACCATTCATTAGGGGTCCAACAAACACTTTGGACTCCTGCACACCCCACATTTGACAATGAAATCTTAATCCTTCACTCTGAACACCAGCCATCTTTGATGTGAATCACCATCAATGTACAGTGTGATTTTCTGTCAATTACAGTTATAACATATACTAAGAATGTGGAACTTTGCGACCTGCAACATTTGAAAATGGTGAGCACTGCTTACTAATCGCACAGACACAGGCAACATGTTTGCACACACTTAGTAATGCATAGTATTTGAGATAATAACATTTATTATTATGAAAACTGCCTCAACCATCAGACCATTAAGTATTATACAGGAAATACTAGATACCTATTGAAAGCACGAAAGTTACAAAGTATGAACGCTCAGTTGAGCGAAAATGCCGCAAATCGAAAATGTTATTACCCCCCCGCTAAATATATATTCCAACTCCGAGCTCACAATACAGTGAAGAAAGGGCAAATATTCTGATCTTCACTGTACTGCAATGAAAAAGAACAAACTTCAATTTGCGGCATTTTCGCTCATCTGAGCGTTCGCACTTTGTAACTTTTGTGCTTTCAATATTTAACCGGAAATACTAGTGCAACTAACATTAATCATGTGAAGTGGGACACCATTAAAAATGACAGGATTCTGCAATATCACAACCCTGCCCCTTAGCTATGACAGCCCTACAATCAGAGGTGTTCCCAATACAAGACTGTGTAGGATTCATTTCATTAGTAGCTATTACAAGGACAAATTGCAAAACAACAAGGCTACATTACTTGTATTCAAACCCAGGACCCTCTGAACCTGTAAGTGACACTTAACTCCTGGCAACACAGGAGAAGTTACCTAGTCTGTGGCTACATTTGTATTCAATGTAAGGTTCATACAGACTCAGTATAAGAAAATGAAGTGATAACATGCAGAAAATTAAATTGATATAGGATATATACAGTCCAGTTTATTAATACACAGAGAATATGCCTACATACATGTGCAATCCAGATCAACATGCAATGTAGAGTCAGAGGAATGCATGGTTGCCTTAAAGCTGTTGTGCTCACATACACCAATAAAGAAAGCTATAACAGTCATTCAGCACACAAGCAACTTCAACATGGAATGTGCATTTATTTTGAAGTACTACATGTTAGATGTACACATAGTGAAATGTTCAATGTATAATATAATTCACGTAATCCTTACCAGGCTGTTATGAATCCTGTTTTCAAATATACAACACTGTTCTAACATGCTGTGTTCCTCAGTCAGTCAGCAATCATCTAACCAACACTGCTGTACCAGCCATCTATTCAAACAATTCTATACTATTGCCTTTACAATGTTTAAGGATATTACATGAGAATATGTTTTTCAATCACCAAAAAGTATAGCCATGTTGGCTAGCATGGACAAGCATTGACTGTTATTTTATGGGTGTGGATTCAAGGCATCCTCCCCATGTGAGCCTGGTAGACATCCCCCAGAAAACACATATTGAGCATTTGAGAGGAGGAACGTATGGGATTTATGTTAACTGGCAGGTTTGCCAGCACACATGTGGCAGATGATACACATGCTGTTCAACATACCTTGGCAGTTACAGTTGTACACCTGAGGGTTAATGCAGACTCTATCTTGTTCCCCATTTCTAGCTGTCATGTGTACATGACTCCATTGTAAGGCAGACATTAATTTAGGATGCTGCAATACACAATACAATTGTAGCATTCCTCTGAATATATACTCAGAAGTAATGTTCACTTTTGACATGTTGTAGAAAGCCATACAGTCATGTTTTAAATATTGTGGATATTGATGCCTGTAACTCACCAAGCATGCTCCATGCTGCTATGTGAAATGTCCCTGTGACTACAAATAGCATATAAGCACATACCATACTTTCCACTGGAAGGGTTTCCTGCACTTGTCTCTGTCTGTTAATCAATGCTGAGAGAGGTTACTCAGTTCGCCAGGATCTATGTGCCCTAGTAAAATTTTCACCTTCTCTCTGTATGGCTGTTGGCAGTAGCACCTGTGCCTTCAGCTTGTAATACAGACACATATTTTCAAAAAGCAGCAGGTAATGAAAATTTGTTTATGCCTGCTTTGTGTCTGTACTGCAGTATGATCTCAACACACAAAAAAACAAAAAAGGAAATGGAGACAGCATGAAGGCCTTTATACCTTGGGGAGTAGCTCCACAGGATTGGCTGATTACCATGCACTTCAGCTGTGTATGTTGTAATTAGCATCTCTGAAGCACAGAGTAGGACACGTGCAGTCATTTGTGTGCTCCATTATAAAAAGGCAAATGAGTAGCTGGGTAAACAGATGTTGTTGAGAGTTAGTGCATGCTTGCAAGTGAGATACACATTTCTTTGGATTTACTATATTTTGACAAAGGAGTATTGCACTCAGATATGTATTCATCTTGTTACCTAAATAATGCCAGTGCTATGTAGATAATACATGTGAATTAAGTCTGTATGCATTTGTTAGAAATATGCTCATTACATGGCCTTCTTTATCAGACATGTGATAGATACAGAGGATAAAGGGGTGGCATAAAGTTTAATTCTGTGTGATAATTATGTACGCATGCTCCAAGGAAGGATCCTTTGATACTACCTTTAACATTTCCCCATTGTTTGCTTAACATTGTTCCTGACCCTGGTATTTATGTTATGAGAGGTGGGGGGAGAGATGAATCCCTGCTATGGAACAAACTAGATTAGAATGTTATGTTGGTGGGGGACATAGTCTTATCTGTTAGGGTACAATAAATATAATGCTCTTGTTACTCACTTACTTTTGTAACCACCCTTGCTATTTACTGCACAATGTTGAATCTGTACAGTATAATCCCTTTCTGAGTATTGGCAGCCTTCCTTTATTGCATAATCTGTATATCAATTTAGACTTATGTGATTATATGTGGTATATTTTTTGTCTTTCAGTAAACAATATGCCCCTGAGATGGAGATTCCCATTCTCTGAGGCCAAAAATCAGCTAACCATAGATGCACTCAGGCAACACCATGATGTCCTGCTGTCAAGAGGGAGGGAAAGAATGGCTGAGCATGCAGAACTGTGGGAAGACCTTGTCAGAAATCTCAACAGGGTGGGCAGACAGGGTCACACATATGAGAAGGTGTGTCACAGAGCTACTGATATGATACATGCAGCGAGGAGGCATGTAGATAATGTGGAACGTGATCATGAGGTCACCAGTGGTGGGTCCACAGCAGAAGAACTCCTCATCACCACTGAATAATTACTGGTGAATATGGCCACTCAGGGAATCTCCCAGCAGTCTGACAGCCAATATGTCCTCGATGTGGGTGCCACTCCTCCTACTCTAAAGGAGTGTCCAGGTAGGCTGTGTTAGACCATCAGTAGAATACATTTGCAGACACTCTATAATACTGTATATAGTTTTAATATGTAGCAGGTTGCTTTATTGGTGGGGTGTTAGTGAGATAGCTGTAGTGTTCAGGTTTAACTGCCACAGAGGGGAATCCTGGCACACATCTACACACATGACAGCTCCCAGTCATCCTTGTGGCAATATGTTCTGGATGTGAGTGCCACTCCCACATCACATGTGGGGCTGCGAGGAATACTTTGTTACATCATCATTAAAATATTTCTGCATTCTCTCATAAGTGTATACAGTTGTGTGTGTTATTTTGGATTATACAATGACCTCCCATTAAATATTCAAAAATGTGCACGCTGATTGGTCAGCGTGCACGTGGTAAATCAGGAGTTATAGTAATGGAAAAAGATCCGGTCGCCCTGACTTTTTCCATTACTATAACTCTTTTTTCATACTGTTTTGCTATGTTAAATGAGTTTAACATAGCGAGACAGCTTTTAAAAAAGCAACGGAGATTCTCCGTTGCTTTTTTAAAGCTGTCTCACTATGTTAAACTCCTTTAACATAGCGAGACAGTTTGAAAAAGCAACGGAGATCTTGCTTTCTCAATTGCTTCTTTCAAAACTGTCTCGCTATGTTAAATGGGTTTAACATACCGAGACAGCTTTAAAAAAAGCAATGGAGATTCTCTGTTGCTTTTTTTAAAGCTGTCTTAATATGTTAAACCCATTTAACATAGTGAAAACAGTTTGTAAAAAGCAACGTTGATTTTGCTTTCTCCATTGCTTTTGCCCACAGTTCTGATGTACTGTGTAGGCATATGCATGCGCAGTACATCAGAACTGCCGCAGAATAACAGACAGCTGTGGAAGGGCAGCAAGGAGGCATTATACAATGCCATTATTTAAGAAAAGTAATTATTTTTTTTCTTAAATAATGTCATTGTATAATAGCAATAACCCACTTCTGGGTGTGGGTAATGCTGGATTTACCCACAGTTGGCTTTGTTTGGCCACTCGGGCTTTGTCCTCGCGACAAAACCACACCAACCATGGGTAAATCCAGAATTACCCACACCCAGGCGTGGGTTATTGCTATAGTACATCAGACAGCTGCAATGTTATGCTCATGTAAAGTATGCTAGCCACATTCCTGATAACATGTATTTGAATGTACATATAGATGAGTAAAAGTATTAATCCTGTCATACAGTTAATTGTGTGGTGCTGTTGCCATTATGTCTCCCTCTACTTTTTCTAGAACTGTCAGGGATTCAATGTGCAAGGGTTGCAGCAATAGGTAAGTGAACTACACTTTTTCTGCAATGTATATACAGATATTCCAACATATCTGCTATACTGTCCTCTCAGGCCTGCTGCATGTATTTCAGTGCTGTTTGTATACCTGTCCACTGCACAGGGTTTTCTGAATGTCATGGTTTGGTAATCATCTTGCAAGCCTGTATTTCAGATGACAGTGCTTGAATGTCAGTACTTAAGGCACATACCACAGCACAAGTTTGACTTTAACATGACTACAGGTGATCTTATAGTAGATAACATCAGTAATGATAGCAAACATTGACTTATCTGACACAGATCTGATGATGATGATAAACAAAGTGAGGCACAGTCAGGGGTTACAGAGTCTGAATCTGACACAGAAGTTGACATCCAGCACCCACACTCAGAATCTCCGGACACAGCCAGTATGCCTACACATACCCAATCCACTGAGGCCACACATATTGGACAGTTGGAGGGTGAGGACATAGACTAGGGAAATGTGGCTACAATGGCTTCAGTGTCTATTGACACTGTCCATAGCCAAACTGTTGGAGAGTTGCCACATAGGTGAATTGATACAGGTGCTCTTCAGAGGCCTGCTGTCCATCCACCACCTGGAGCAGATGTGTCTTCATGTGTCACTCAACATATGTTTAGGGCCATAATAGAGGCACAGGCACATTCAGAATGCCAGTACAGGAGAATGCTAAGTGTTTTAGATATGGCACAATTTGACACCTGTGACTGCCTCCACCATGTTGTTGATGCACTACATCGGTTCAATGACACATATCAACGGAATGTTGCTGTGATCAAGTGCAGAGCATCTGTTATGGAATGCACACTTCTGTGCTGGAATGTCTGCTGGCATGGGAACATCTATCTCATGGGCATAGGTCAGCAACTACATCTGCTGAAAGCCAATGTGGTCATGCCTGACTGACCTCTCCTAGTGGCAGTACATCTGCTGCTCCATCAGAGAGTGTGCTGTCCATAATCAGACATAGAGTCATGGTCCTGGCAGTTCCTGTGAAGGGAGGATGTCCAACACACATCAGTCACCCTCAGGTAGTAACACACCAACTGACCTTGGGCATGGAGATGCCAGTGCAATTCCTGGCACAGACAGTTCTCATGGTCATGGGGGTGGCAACAATGAATTGTCAGCGCTATCATGCATGGCTCACAGCTGTCCAACATAAAGACATGTAGCGTGAGCAATTTGCTTGTCTGTATTCATTCAGATAGTCACACAGCAATGTCACATTGAGGGCACCTACTGGCACACATGCTACATCTATATGTTCCCTGTTGGCTGCTGCACTTACTAACTCACACACACACACTCACTAAACTTTTGTGTCAGCCTAGGCCTCCTATACTCCCACAAACTATCTTGTGCAAATGATGACTGTGCCACACCCCTGTTGTCTATCTTTTGCCTTCAGGGATACTGAAGATACATGTCTGAAGCACAGGGTGATTACCTACATTTATTACATATTTCCTATGTCCATTTGTGCTGCTGTCCTGATTATTGTAACTGTTGTTTATTTTCTAGTTAGCCAGTTAGACAATTGCTAGCATTATAATTCCTCTACTTTCTAGTTGATGCTTTTTTAAGGCTTGCAAAGTCAGTCAATGACATGTGTCTCATTAATATATCTAACCCTCTTTTCAGGATTGTTTAGTGTTAACTTATATATGCACATCCTAAGTTAACCCATCGGATTCTGAGCTCTGGTTGTAAGTCAGCACTGCAGACAGAGCTCACACCAGTAATACAGTATAATGCTTTGCTTTTTTCAAGCACATCAACATATGTTCTGAGGTTAATAGACTATGACTGGGGGCATTGCCCTGATGGTGTTTAGAACTGTAGCTGATACATAACAATATGATATGCAGTGGCATGTATCCAACCATGCCCAGCATAGAATCAGCAGTGATCCATGGAGGATAACATTGTTCATATCAAGTCTGCCAGTCTGTGTTCAAACAGGTTTATGTATGTGCTCTGCATGACATACAATTGGAGTCCTAATGCATATGAGTGACAACCTTTGAGACATGTATGTGTTTACCCAGCATTTCCTATGCATGTCATACTGTACTTTGAGGTCCCTGGAACAGGTGGCTGCGGTCCCATATGACTTATTGAATTGCAGCATATTCATCTCATTTGGCCCAAAGACAGCCATGTAATCCTTCAATATTCTGGTTCAAAACTATATATTTCATACTGCATACACTGACAGCTACTTCAGTCTTCCCACAGAAGAGACATGTTGGAGACTCTCTGATGTTTTCATAGTAAGAGATGTCTGATGTCTGTCAATTTCCTGTAGGTGTCTGGGACAATACTTATCTAAGGGAGGATGATATACATCAATAGTGCTGATGATGGATGAGTAAATGGGAATGATACACTTTTTGTAGATGTAATGCCTTCCCTAATCGGATGCAAGATAGACGATGCTGTCCTCCCCACAGTACACACATTTGTCAGTCGACATGTGTTTCAAGATATATTAATGCATAATTGGGGTATACTGTACTCTGGTGCTTTTCTTTAAATACGCAGGAACATATACTGACACACAGTATGGTGATGCATGTATGTGCAGTTGCTATAACACCCATGGCTTTATCTGCAGTCATTAGTGGCACAGTGATTTTTTTGTCACACATCCTCTGCTTTCTTTTGGAACTTTTGATATGTATATGGCAAGCAATAAGGGAGACAGCACTGACACATCTGTTACCACACAATTGACAGGTCAGCTGCTTGATTTGAGGTCTCCCACTTTGACCAAGTATTGTTGGTCTGTGATCCGATTTGCAACCCACCTGTTAATAGGTGTGATATTCACATTGGTTAGTTTCTCTGTGGGAACAAATGTTGGATTGTGTTGAAGATCCTGGCCAAGTCAAGATAGGGAGAGTGCATAGCCCTGTATGTATCTGCTTACAGTCTGCATTGCCCTAAAGCAAATGTTGAATACAGTTATGGGAGTATAATCACATTTGTATGTTGTCTATCCTACATTGTGTTGGTGGAAAATGATCACTGTATTCCATTCGCTGTGGACAACAGCAGTACTCAAGACTGTTAATGAATATGGTGCCTAGTACAGTAGCTCACTGTTGCAGCACATGAAGAACACAGCCCGGAATGTCATCTGGTGCCATGGATTCTGTGCTCCACTTATTTGAATGAGCAGTGATAACTTGCTTGTCGTAGATACCATGGGTTGGAAGTAATGATGCAACCATGTAGTAAGGTTGGTGTTGTGAGGGGGGGACACTTTACAGCTACTTGTGTCTGCTAGTAGGTGTGGAATTCAAAGTGGGTCAGTGTGTGTGCAATGCCATCCTGAATTACTTCGGTATACATCTGAGCGATATATTTTATTTTGCAAATGTAAATTATAGCAGGTCTATGGTTATGACTGGATATGTGTCATTACTTATTAGCATAGTTGCTATATGAGGCTTCTTTAAGGTATCTCATTGTTTAGGGTGCATCAAGGTGAGGTGCTTCCCAGACTATTTTGCCCATGTTGTATTTGTAAACAACAACTTCTGTCACTTACTCTAGAATGTAGTATTGACAAACATCCACCATTATGGACTGTAATTCATGGTGGATCTGCAGCTGTAAATGTTCTTTGTGTAAACTTGAGCTTGGACATTGGGTATCCCATCCTTTAGGAAGATGTAGGTAACTTGGATGATGTTTTTGAACATGAGTCCTCACTTAGGGGGGTTCATTAGGTCTTCCAAGCTGTACACATACTGTGTTATGGTTGAATTAACAGTGCAGGCACTACACATGTGTCATTACATTGTTCATTCATATCGTTGACAAATAGGTCTGATATATTATTTATTTATTTTATTTTATTTATTTTACATTTGTTAACCGGGCTAGTCTAACTGGATATATTTCCATTTTCAGTAGAGGTCCGGGGAGAAAAACTCCGGCAATTATAGAATTACAACATTAAAAATTAAAAATTAAAATTTAAAGAATTAAAAGTAGACATTAACAGAAAAGATTTTAATAAAAATACAACAAGGACTCGTGCTTAGAAATAGAAAGTATGCTGTACAACCAGTATTAATAAGATAGAGAAAGAAGTTAGTTAATTAAGTGTAATAATTCTACTAGAGAGAGTTTGTTGGCATATAAATTTGGGAGTATCAGTTAGTCTATCTTACAAGGAATTAGTATGTAACAAATGCATTAGGAGTGTTAGTAATTTAAGCGAGAACAGTAGGAATTCAAAATTTAGGGAGCTATACTTAGTAAAGGGAATTGGTTAGTCAGGCTTGCTACAGGGGCATAACCAGTGTGTTTGGAGGTGTTTTTTGAGGTTATGTTTAAAGAGAGGCAAGGAAGAAAGTAATGTTAGTTCATTGGGCAGTAGGTTCCAGTTTTTTCCCCACTGTGTTGGAAAAAAGAGAGTCTCTGGCCAGGTTATTAGACTTGCTTATGCAAGCAAGCAGTTTCTTAGAGGAGCGCAGGGAATTCAAATTTTTGTAAGGGAGGATGAGATTGGAAAGAATAGGAGTGCTGTTGGGTTGGTAGAAAATCTTGTGAGCAATGGTGAGTTGGGGTAGTATCAGTTGGTTTTGAAGTTCAAGCCAGACTAGTTGCCTTAGATTCAGACAGTGGTGAGTTCTAAAGGTGTTGCCAGTGGCAAATTTGGCAATGGAATTATAGGAATTTGCTAGCTTGGTAAGATTATTTTTCTTTAGGTTAGTATATATGGGTGAGGCGAACAGAAGTGTATAGATTAAGTGTGAGTGAGCAATTGTGGTTCTGGCTATAGGAGTTAGGAAAGGTTTGATCTTATATAAGGAGCCTATTTTTCTGTTGACAGTTTTAATAGTATTATTTATGTGGCTGTCAAAAGTCAGGTTATTGTCAATAGTTATTCCTAGCAGTTTAGTGGTTGTATCATGGAGTATAATAGTACCATTATTGGAAAAAACAGAGAAATTTATGTGTGAGGATTTGTTTGTGGGTGTAAAGAGAAGGAGCTTAGTTTTTTTAGCATTGAGAAGGAGGCATCTATTTGTAAACCATGTTTCTACTATGTTAAATACTTTCTGGGTTAGAGAATGTAGTTCTGAAGGGGAGTTTGCTGTGCATACTAGCATAGAATCATCTGCGTATTGTATGCAGGTGGCTTGGGGGATTGCTGTTTGGAGTTCATTGATAAATAGTGAAAAGAGAAGTGGTCCTAGAATAGAGCCTTGAGGGACTCCGATGGTAACTGGCTGAAGGGATGATATGTTGTTTTGCCAGAGAACTGCTTGTTGCCTATTGCTCAGATAAGACCTAAACCATTTAATAGTCTGACAGTCAAAGGAGAGGGACTTTAGAATGTTGATGAGAAGGGCATGGTTGACCATGTCAAAAGCTTTTGAGAGGTCGATAAAGAGAGCAGATGAGAGGTTATTGTTATTGCGGTTTCTATTAATGGTATCTATAAAAGATAGCAGGGCAGTTGTGGTACTGTGTGATGGCCTAAAGCCATGTTGACAGTTAGCTAGAATGTTGTGTTGAGATAAATGATGTAGTAGTTGTTGGTGCATGCATTTTACCATTATTTTGGCTAAAGGAGATAATAGTGCTATTGTCCTGTAGTTAGAGTAATCATTTGAATTGCCACCTTTGTGTAGGGGAATAATATGGAAGATTTTCCAAATGTTTGGAATGGTTCCTTCTGTAATGGTTCTGTAAATGAGGATGGATACAGGGTATGCAATTACCTTAGCTGCTTTTTGCAAGTATTCTGATGGTATTTGGTCAGCAGAAGGTGTGCAAGGCTTAAGTTTCTGGATGAGTTTACAGATGAGAGTAGTAGAGATAGGTTGCAGTTTAAATGTTGGTAGTGGAGGTAATGTTGTGGTGTGAAGGCTTGAGTTGCCTGGGGTTAGCTGACTTGCTAGTGTTTGCATGGTCTCTGTGAAGAAAGTATTAAATGTATTAGGATCTGCCTCAAGAGGGGTAGGTGTATGAGAGTGTCCAGGGGAGAGGAGTTTGTTTATACTAGACCAAAATTTTTGGGGATTGTTTTGATGGGTTTGTTGTAGTTTACAGTAATAGTTCTTTTTATCTATAAGTATTGCCTTTTTTGTATTATTTCTTAGTTGCCTAAAGTTTTGTTGATCAGAGATAGTTTTGTTAGCCCTCTATTTAGCCCAATATTTGTTCCTTAGTAGAATTTTTTGCCTGGTTTCTTTAGAAAGCCAGGGGGCTGGTTTGGATCGACCGTTTAGGTGCATGTTTATCAAGGATGGATAAAAAAGTAGAGTTTAGATATTTTATAGCCTCTTCAAGTGCTAGAGTTTTTAAAGGGTACCAGTTACAGGCACTAAGTTCATTTTGGAATGATTCTGGGCTAAAGTGTTTATTGGACCGTGCAATCCTAAAAGTGGGGGGTTTAGGCAGGTCATGTTTTTGTCTTATGATGTAGGTCAACATATGATCACTTAAATCATCTGGGAGAGTGCCTACCTTATAAGGTTGCTCCTGTCTATTTATAAGTATCCAGTCTAAGGTAGTCTCTTTTTTGTTCGGTTTGTTAATTCTGGTCATGGAGGTGATAGTTTGATTAAAGCCATGCAGGTTAATGTGAGAGGTGGGGTTATCTGTATTGACATTTTTCCAGTCAGTATTAAAATCACCTAGTATTACTGTTTCTTGGGGGTAAGTTGAGGATGCCCAGTTTAATATAGCTTCAATTGTGCTGATGTTATTACTGGGAGGTAGGTAGATACAGATGAGGTATAAAGCTTTGTTAGGGTTGATTTGGAGTTTGGTGACTAGGACTTCGGCATTACTATCCTGAGGAGGGTTATATGGTAGTGTGGAGATGTGAAATCCATCTTTAAATATAACTGCTAAACCCCCTCCCTTATGTTTTATCCGGTCTTCTCTAATGATATTGTAGCCTTGGGGATAATTTCGTTGTCTTTGGTTCCTGGTTTCAACCAAGTTTCTGTCAGGCAAAGGATATCAAAGGAGTGAATATCTAGAAGAGCATGGAGATGAGCTACTTTATTGTTAAGACTACGGATGTTTAGATGTCCTATTAGGAGTGAGTTGGGGAGTTTAGGCTGGGCTGTTAGGGTAGTAGTATTGACAGGGCCAGGGTTTGGGTGGATGTCACCATCTAGTAAGGAGAGATATTACAGACCCTTGTGGGGTGGTGCACTATTTTTCCATGTCATTTCCATTTGCAACGTCCACTTATGTTTGTACACATGACTTTGTACTCCTATAATTATCCACATGAAGCATTATATGCACTGGTAATAAAAAAAATCATGTCAATTAGTCTTGCGGGGGGGAACTGATAGTTGAAGATGGGAGGTTTGAACCTGGTATCTGGATCGAGAATGCTAACAGGAGGGGTATATGTCATCTGAGTGGTATTTTCTGGGGTGTAACCTATGGTGTGTACATTCTGAGGTCATTCTTGGATGTATAATTCTGTCATTGATCGGTAAGTGCTTTATTTGCTGCTTGTTATGTAACAGAAGGTATGACAGCTACCTAGAGCTGTTGAAGATCACCTCTGCAACATTGCAGCAACCAAATCTAATGGAAAATAATATTGTCATTTCTGTACATATGAGGGCAAAGTGTCAAGGCTACTGCACATACACCACAGCAGAGCAGGTAATTCAAGGAAACACTGTTAAAGCTCACTCTAGGTCCAGAAACAGTAATCTTCAAATAGAGAATCCTACTGTACACACTTGCCAAAATTGTACAGGTGTGAGTCCTATAGAACAGATGTTATCCTAACATTGTTATTCTTTTGGCTACTACCATGATTGTTTGCCACAGCACACAATCAGCTTCCATTTCTTCCTTCCTTCTGCACCTTTTTCTGTCAAAACAACCACCTGCCTATCCTCGGCCACCACATCCATGAGCCTAATAGTAGGCCTTACTGTTTTCCTCCTACCTGCCAGCTCCATACTTAGCATCCATCCCCGAATATACCCAGGATCCCTCCTAAGCACATGCCCAAAGCAATGCAATCTGACCTCTCTGGACTTGTTTCCAAACCATACAACCTTGCGCTGACACTGTCATATACTTATTACTAATCCTGTCCATCCTCAGTACAACCAATGGAGATCTAATATCTGGAACTCTTCCAGCTCCTATTATGATTTCTGTATTTTTGTCAGTACCACTGACATCAAGCCATATCACATAGCTGTTGTCAGTCTTGAAGACCTTACCTTTCATTGTTATTGGAATTCGTCAGTCACAGATCAATCCTGGCACTCTTCTACACCCACTCCATCATGCATGCACTATCTTCTTTGGGTCTATATCATATGAGCAAATTGCACAAATTGCAAATGCTTATAATATCGAACGTACCGGACCACAAAAGTACTTTTTCTGAGATTGCGGTACAGTGAAGTGCAGAATGGGATATTTGCTCTTTCCTCACTGTAGTGCGATCTCAGAGTTGGAATATATATTTAACAAGGGGTGTGTGTGGGGGCACATCCCCCCACAATAGGAAGTTTGAGATCTGGTACATTTGATATTATGAGCATTCACAATTTGTGTGATTCGCTCATATGATATAGACTAGTCTTCTTCACCTCCCTTCCACAATCAGCATTACTGTGTACTTTACCACCCAAGTATTTAATATCATAACCCGTCACCATCTACTCCTCCTGCAGTCTCACCATTCATCCATCTTCCCTCCCTTTTACAAACATTTATTCTGTCTTAGTCCTTATGCCATTCATTACTCAACTCTGTAGAGCGGAAGTTCTCCTCTCCATGGTCTCCTACCCATGTTTCATGATCACAATATCACACACAGACATCAGAGTCCAGGTAGACTCCTATGTGATCTCCTGTGTCAACCTGACATACCATTGCAAAGATATGTCATGATAGTGCATAGCATGAAAGCAGTGTCACTGTTTGTCTTATATTACATGAATTGACATTTACCTGTCTGCCAGGCCATTGTGTGCCCATAGCCTGTTGTGAGCAACACATATTAAATAATCTGATTTAGCAGATGACATCAGCAGTGTCTGTTGAAGACATGGAGATAGTGTGCCATAGGCTGCAGTAAAATGAGCAATATAATGTCCACCAACAGTTCACACATACAAAGTTGACTAGAGTGAGATTAGAACCGCTACCTGCCTAGGCTTATAGACTAGATAACACAGTACTTAAGACACGTAACATGGAACAAGACTTCCTATAACAGGACTGCAGGTGATCTTTTAGATGGCATTAGTAGGCCCTGTGAGGGACAGGAGGTTGGAGGACTGCTAGAAATAAGGATTTTTTTTGCAAGCACAAAAGCAATGCAAATCCATGCCAATCTTGAATACACAGTCGCAGTCTTTGTAATGGAGACAGACACATACACCAAGTTGGCTACAGTGAGATAAGAACCTCTATCTAGGATTACAGAATAGAGAACACAGTACTTAAGGCACATTCCACAGCTCAAGTCTGAATTTAACAGGAATACAGGTGATCTTATAGTAGATGACATCAGCAGGCCTTGCAGGGGATAGGAGGTTGGAGGAATGCTAAACACAAGGATGTTTTTTGCAAGCACAAAAGCAATGCAAAGCCATGCCAGTCTCTAAGGCAGTGTTGTACTCCCACTCCCACTAATCTTTATGGAAACACACACACACTACTACAGTGAGAGCCAAAACCCTACCTAAGTACACAGACTAATGAGCATTGTTTTTAACACAAGTTCCACTACACAAGTCTGATTTTAACACAACTTAATGTGATCTTATGGTAGATGACATCATCAAGAGATGTAGGGAACACCTGCTTGGGAGGCCTGTATAGGCACATCATTCCTTTGTTTCATCTGAGGCTATTACACTAATAGTAGTATACTGTTTAGAAGCCATAGCTGTGTAACAGCATAAGTCCCTTATTGAGCATATTTGCATGTTTTCCATTGGCAGTGCAAGCTTGTATGCACTACGCTGTTGCTGTGCCATGAAGGATCAGACAACTTTATTACACCTTTGTTTTGCATTAGATGTATGCATTGTAGAATTAAGGAGATGCCATGGTTGTACTGATTTTTTGTTGAGGTTGGTTGTGAGGAAACACATATAGATGTACTGTCTGTACAGACAGTTACACTGTACCCTCAGTTTGCAATGTCTCCACATCTTGGAAATATAGAACAGTAAGAACACATATGTATGCATGTGATATACTAGTTAGCATACCTCATAAAGCACAAAACCATAACTAATATGGTGAATGTTGAAATATTGTCCTTACAAACCTACAATGTTGATGGAATAATAGGTTTTGCATTAGCATGCATTTTTCTAAAGGGTATAACATTCATAAATGAAATCCCGGTCATTATTTTCTGACTTAATTATCAATGATTTAGCAATAATGCATAAATAACAATTTTGGGGGAACAGAATACAAAAATATTTTGTTAAAATATGGACATTCCTCATTAATCTGGACAGTTTAGAGGTATGATAGGCATATTGAAAATGTAATGAGTATTGCACTAAATGTACACACATGTGGATTTCACTTTTCTGTATGCACAATGTTAAGCAGTGCACAAACAAGAGGAGCATTTCTAACATCTAATCTTCCTATTATGTAAATATGTACATCTTACTGCAGCTCACTCCTCTCAGTACCCCAAGCCATAATTTACACAATTGCTACGGGCAATCTATAACTATTATCTACATATTTCCTTGTTTTGCAGTTTTGAACTTCTCATGGTATATTTAAGCATTATTAAAACTGTTTTCAGCATGTGATGTATCATGCAGATGTGTACTAAACATATTAAGATTAAAATGTCATGGGATACAGAGTCACAGTCTGTACAAAACACAAACTATAGCTAAAACACCTCCTAAACTTTAACTTGCATCAGGATTAGAACCCAAAACACCATTAAAGCTTCATCAAGCAGGATGGCTGCCTTAGTCCTTTTGGTCACAGAGGCTGCTTTCTAAACTGGGGTAATTTCTTGCACACCCAAAAACTGCACATTGCTATCAAACCATGCACACTATATTGTACAAGTACTTCTCGGACTTACATTTGGACACGGTCCAGTTGGTAGACACAATTTCCTGTCAAACACATGAGAATAGCTATACATCTCTCTGTCATACAATCTTGTGGTTGTGGGTTGGGGGGGTAAACACATTTGCTGTCAGGATACAAAGTAGCCTAAAAAGTCAGACACAGCAATGGAGTGGAGTCAATTCCTAACTTCACTCTTGCATTATGTAACAGTATTCAACTGTGTTTGGAGTGTTTCATGCCTGATGCATAACAATTTCATATGGTAACATTTTAGTAATATAGGTGTGTGTTCAAACATGTTAACTTAAGCTATCCACAAAAGCACCACTATATTTTTACATACTGTAAATGGGTAAGACGTCTATGGGGATATGTAATAAAAGTAACACTACAGTCCAGGTTAAGGCCTTACCTTGCATATGCATCGGTTAACACAGCATTAGTTCAAGGCGGACTCTGTCGGATGCAAGCAGTACACAACCAATACATGTATAGATAAAGGTTGTGGGAGTTGTCTGACATCAATTTTAATATAAATACATATATGTGAGTAGGAGGAAGGTGTTAGACCCTAGGTAGTCAGTGAATGTGCTATGGATTGTCTCTTAGCCAAAAGAGGGGCATACTGAGCATGCCTATATCTACGTGCAGGGACAGCAGCTGGGGGCTCCTCCTCCAAGTCTTCCTGTGACTGTGGCCATGGTGACCTAGACATCTACGTGCAGGGACAGCAGCTGGGGGCTCCTCCTCCAAGTCTTCCTGTGACTGTGGCTATGATGACCTAGACATTGGTGGGGGATATGTGCCTACTCCCTTGCTGATCCTGCTGCAGCTGTTTCTGCAGGGGCACATTATGCAGCATAGCACAAACTGTGAAAATGTCTGTACATGTGCATGGAGTATACTGCATGGCTTCATCGGCTATACCTAGGCACTGGAACCATGACTTCAGAAGCCCAAACGCACACTCTATGATGTTACTAGTTTGTGCATGTGCCTGATTATGGTATTCTTCTGTGGGTGTGTGTATATTGCTGATGGGTGTCATCATCCACAGTTTCAGGGCATAGCCAGCATCCCTCAGTAAATGACCCTTTGGGATGTCCGCCCTAGCAAACATCTGGTACAGTTGTGATGTGAGCCAGATATGGGAGTTGTGATAACTGCCAGAGTTGCCAGCAAACACATTCAAGATAATCCCCTGGGCATTCCACAAGACTTGGCAGTTGATAGAGTGGCATCCCTTGTGGTTAATGTAGATTCTACCCTCTTCACCAGGTGGTGCCTTGATGTGTACCCGAGTGCAATCTATGGCACCCAGTACTTCAGGGTAGTGCACAACATGATAAAAGTGTTACATATTGCTGGTCCTCTCCTCAGCTGTGAGGAGAAAATATGTGTTCACTGGTATGAATAAGCATAGCATCCAGGAACTGATGCCTGTGATACCCCATCATGTCCCCAGTTGATCTTTGAAAAGTACCTGCACCTAATATTCTTAGGGCTACATATACCTGAGTTTCCACTAGATGGGTTTCCCCTTGGTTGGGTCTGGCTGTGAGTTGAGGCCAGTAGAGCTCAAAGTTTCTGTAATGTGTCCCTGTCCACCCTGTAGCACTTTACAGTCACCAAATCATGTAGCACATGGTAGGTCACCCTGGGCCTGAGCACTGTCTTCCTTCTCAGCCTAGGCCTATTGTCATCAGTACCAGCAGCATTTACTTCAGCCTCAAGGACATACAGATATAGAATAGCTGCAGCAGTCCATAGCATTATGTCAGTTAAAAGTTCCAGGTCTCTACTCCAATGTTATTGAAGTATCGAGGGAAAATCAGAATGTAGGCTGTATGCACACTTTATACATTTGTTGATTAGGGCGACCATCTGGTATTGGCTGCTTTAAAAGACATTCACCTGCTTAGGATGTAACTGACAGAATTTAGAACTCCTGTTACAGTGCACATTTTTGCGCTCTGCACAGGCACACACAGCAGAGTTCAGCTATGCATACTGACAGCAAATCATGTAAAACATTTAATAATATCATCCCCTTTTGTCATATGTACAGAATACAGTAATTAAGGATAATTGCACTTCATTTCTATGAACTACAATGCCAGCACAGTATGATTAAAAGATGATGTAGTCTGTACTTGAACCCAAGGCTATCTGCACTGTAGTCCAACACCTAACAGTCATAGCCACAGGACTAGAGTGGTTTAGTGGAGCATAACCTTATTTACCAGGTTTATGCAATGCTCAGATATTCTCATCCAAGGAAAACACACACCGTGTAGGAGCTTACATGGAGTGTACAGCCCTACATGGTCCCTTCTTTTCCTGATTCAACAAATCCACTCATTTTTACACCGTTTACATAACCATGCTGACAGCCTGGGAACTACACAGATGGTAGCTATGTGAGCTGGGTAACATCTCTCTTGTGCAATGATTTAAAGATACAATGCAGGGTGTTACTGTAATTGTTGTGACAATATAACATACCAGACTTTTTAAATTACATTTGTTTCATTGTTTTTTTTAAATGTTTTCGGCATCACAGCACATTGCGCACATTTGTGCTAAAAATAAAAATATTAGCATTTCTAGTCATTTTACTGTTGAACATCCTTGGTCAGTAAATGCCTGTTTTAACATTTTTATGAGATTCTGTCCATATTTCAGGACTTCCATATGCCCTTACTTCCATATATGCTCCTGTTCATGGACAATTTTCCCATAAACTTCCAACATGGACACAGAGCCTACTTGGTTATGTGTAAGGTTGTTGGATAGCTCCACCATATTGGTTTGCTTGATTAGCATAAAATTCAGCTACTTAAGCTTTAATTTGCATGCCACAAAACTTTCCATTGGTAACTGAATGCTTATGCTTGTGCAACCTGTGACACTCATGCACTGGCCCAGCAATCAAGGAGCCTCAATCCTCACCGCTAACACCAGTGAGGGTTGTCCACATAGGGGAGGATAACAAATGTACACACAGTAAAGTACAATTTCTCTTAAGAGCACACAGAAATCACAATCAGTCTGGGGCTGGTTTCTTCCTTTCTCTCCAGATCCCCAATAAGACTCCCCACTGGCATAGCTATAGGGTCCAGATCTCAGCCTAGTGAGCAAACTAAAATCTCCAAGCACCCTGTCTGTCCAACCAGTGCTTCACGTCCCTGCCCAAGTAGCTGACACACACAGACTTTGAGATATGAGTTATATGCAAACACACAGGCACTCCTGGGGAAGGCTGGAACAGATTCTCCAGCTGGTAGTACCAGCTGCCACCACCCACTAATATCAGCTACTAAAAAAGTCCTTAACAAAGGGTGTCCAATTATTACTGTGCAATATTATTATCCAACTGGTAAGTGTGACTGAACAGCAAGGCTTATTTGGGGTGGCTTGGACAGTATCACTATACACATGCAATGTACTCTAGAGCTTAACTTATCTCTACATAAAACAGCCACAGTTGAAAGATTTAGAAATATTTAATAATAATGATAAATAATAAATAAGAACATAAGACAATACTTCTTACAACACAGTGCTAGTCAAGAGTTCAGGCACAGGAAAATGCATAAAATTACAGTAGAATAGTTCTGACATCAATGCAGAAAACAACTGTCTAATCTTCCTATTTTCTAGCTATTTCTAAGAGACACTGAAGTCTAAGATCCTACTTGCATACAGAACCCAGGCAGATACTGGTCAGTTGGATGTTTTCAAGACAAATGCAAAATGCTCTCTGATTGTCTCTGTTTAAATTGATAATACAGTGCTGCTTCAGATTAAATAATTCTTACAGTTTTCTGTTTTCCCAGGCTAACAGAAACTCAGAGGTTAATAGCCCTTTTGATCTTGCAGCTGGTCATGAAGCCAGAGCAATAAAAGAAATTATACATGTAAATTCTAGCCATTAACTCTATCCTCAAAACAATAAGAATTCCTTCATTTAGACATCTCAGCTCCGAGTTTTATCAAACAATTACACAATGCTTGACTTGTCAGTTTCCTACAGCAGCGTGCACTGTTGTTACATTTTTGCAGTTCCACATTTAACACATTTTTTCCCATTTAAGATAACAAGGCTGTGGCTTGTATTAATATTTACTAATGACAGAATTATCTACATTTCACTACCTGACCAGGCTGGCATCCTTCGCCTATCTTCACACACCCCTACATGGACTGTACTAAATCTAAACCCCTGCTGTGCCCATGTTCGCATCATGCCATGAGGCAAACACAGAAAAAAATGACTGTGTAAGCTTTATTGAATTTGTACCACTATTTTCGTACAAATGATTTCAGACAGTGATTCTTGTATGCCTCAGATTCAAACAACTAATTAATTCTAGCAGTACTTTTGAAAAATTACCCTGTAATATCAGCAGTGATCATTTGTGAAAGACTGGTATAAACAGATTTGAAATGATTGTGATTGCCGGCAAGTAGTCTGTTAACATGACTCTGTTGCAAAGGAAAGTTTCCTTTTCAAATAATGCACCACTGTCAGTGCTGATTACATTATGCTAAGTAAAGGGGTAGAGAGGTAAAAACCTCTATGATAGGGTATGGTTTACCCCTATAGAAAACGGACTTAAAAAAATTCTTTGGAAACTGTCAGCTTCCAGTCATATGCAGATAAAAAAAGAACCAATTTTAGAAATCTTATGGAATTGTGAAAAACACATAAGCACATTTCACCACTTGTGTCATATTGCAATTAATAAATAATTCATAATGATGTTTGAATCATAACATAATACCTAAACCTAATATAAATCATGTATCACTGCACTCAACATTATGCCTTGTGCAGGCAAATTAAAATATGGCTTATCTAAGTATGTAATACCCTGACTCTGCAATGGACACCGTAGTTAAAAAAACAGAAGTAGTGGCATTAAAACATATAAATGTGTCCATTTTCTGCATATTAATAGTTTCTGCCTTATTTATTAGTTCCCACACAATCTGAAGTCAACTTTTTTTGTAGTGCTAGAGACAAATTTTATTTTTAGTGGATTTATTTGAGAGCTTATTGTTGAATCTCAGTATTGTTGAAAGTTAATATTCTGATTTTTTAGTATAACAATATCTACCATGGTACTGAGCTATGTGATAGTTCCAGTAAACACATACTCATAAAAATATGTATTTATTTCTATATGAAACAGTAATATGTAAACAAAGCATGGCAGTAGCATGTCATTAAGTTTAAAGGAAGTAGCTGTACAAGTCCATAAAAGGATGCTGGAGTGCCAGATAAACAAGATGTTAAGTATAAATGGGGCAGAATGCTGTTAGTGTGTGCTAGTTTGTGTAATAGCTTCTCCCTTTACCCAAAACATTTCTGGATTTACACTCCTGGCAGCAGATGCCCTAGCCTGAAAACTTTAAGTACCCATTTACTTGAAAATCCATGACATTCTAACACCGATTGAACAAAATCTGTGGTGAAGGAAATAGCTTTAGGACAGCAGCTAAGGCCATTGCTTTTTTTTTTTTCAGGGAGTCCAGCAGTGAGGCAGAATGTGTATATGTTTATCTATATACTTGTATACATATATATATATATATATATATATATATATATATATATATATATATATATACACATACACACACATATCTATTTTTTTATATATATATATATATATATATATATATATATATAAATATATATATATATATATATATGGCTTGTTCCTACTTAGCAAAGCTCCTCGTGGTCCTGCAGAGTGGTGCTAGCAGCAGAGAGACAAAAAGAGTGACTGCTTACCTGATTTAAGGATATTTTTTCTGCCATTACCTGTGTGACTGTCCTTTCTCGCCAAAAAGCTAGTTATATCTGCTCTTTTACCTGTTTAAAGCTGTTTTTCTGTTAATTTATACCTGCACTTTAAAAGTTTGTGTTGTTGTTGATTTTACCTGTTGAGGCTACACACTTAAGTGCACTAGCCAGTGCTATATATTTACTGCATTTTCTGCTGTTTGTTTAACAAAAAAGAAAAAAACAAAACAAAAAAAATCCTTGTTTCCCGCCTTTCCTGACCTAGAATAGTCCCTAATACAGGTTTTGCTGTATTCTGGACTTTTGGATAGTTCTTGTGTTGCCCAGTTCCTTACTCGGATAGAAGGAGGCTTCTTTGTTCACCAGTGGGAGTGGGGAGCTTTGAGCAGCCTATCTGTCCCTGGAGGAGTGATCCCAGCACAAGAATCTTGTTGTTTATTGGCTGTTTTGGGCTAATTTCTAGCTCTTTCAAGTCCCCCTGTATAAAACCCGCTTTGGTGCGGTTTTGCGTGATTTTGCGCATAGCGCAGCATCGGGCAGCGCTGCTTAATCAGGCTTAAACTTTTTTCGGCTGCACAAAGTCTGCTCTTCACTTTTTCCCTGAGAACTGCTCTAACTTTAAATTGAAGACCCTATTTTTTTTATCTAAAGCACTGTACTTGCACTTGCTCATGCAAGCAATTTTTTAGCACTAAGACACCAAAAGCACTACACCCCTAGATACTCCCTAGATCACTCGGCCTCTATTGGTCCTTTTTGATCAATTATAAAGGAGTTACCTATACTTGTCTGGCATGACTAAAGGACAGATGCTAGTCTCCTCTCCAGTCCAGCTGGTGAATCTGGAAATCCTGAGGCAATGTTACAACTGCCTCATGTACACAGACAATCCTCTCCTCCTCCCAACAAGCTCAAACATATGTGAGAGATTTAACCATATAGCCAAACTGGAGGCTGAACTCTCTCAACTCACTACTGGCCCAGTCAGTCAGGAGGAGAAGATAACCACACACACCACAAATCTAGTCTCACATAGACCTACCACAACGTCTAACCAAACACATAAACACACCAAAACATATTCGGAGGCTCTAAATAAGAATCTGCCTAAGCAGCAGAGACCTCCAAAACAGACATCCAAGCACCTGCTACCCCAAAACAAAACACATGAAACACATAACTCAGAAAGTCAGTGTGCCAAACAAACGCAGCCCATAAGGCTAAACAACACACCTGATACACTTGTAATAGGTGACTCTATTGTCAGACACACTCACCAGACTGAACAAGGAGAGAGTCATGGTAAGCTGCCTGTCGGGAGCCAGGATCCGCCACATAACGCAAGCACTCAGATCACTCCAAAGCAAGTACAAATATGACTCAGTCATTGTCCATGCTGGTGTGAATGACCTGAGACGTACCTCTCTGGACTACATGAAAAGAGACATACAGGAGCTCTCTAATCATGTAGCCCAGGCCGGTATGACCCTGACCTTGAGCAGCATATTACCTTCACCAAGAATGATGCCACAGTATAAAGACAAAATGCTCAATTTTAACAATTGGCTTAAGTATTGGTGTCATTCAAAGGGGATCCAGTGTCTGTCAGCCTGGGATGACATGCTCGACAAGCCATGTTGCTTCGCTAGGGATGGCCTGCACCTGTCACCTCTGGGCTTTCGGATATTGGCAAAGTCTCTTGCCACCCCCATAGTGCCTTTTTTTGGCAAGGCTCAAAGGACAAACCCACCCCCATAGATAACACTGGGAAAAAGAAACTAAGGGTAACGCTACTCAACGCCAGAAGTCTAAACCTCAAGATGCACGCACTCGAAGCTCTCCTCAGTATGGAGAATATCGACATCTGTGCAGTAACAGAAACCTGGTTCAAGGCTCCAGAGAGCACCCCAGCACTACC
This sequence comes from Protopterus annectens, assembly GCF_019279795.1. Classification (NCBI taxonomy): domain Eukaryota; kingdom Metazoa; phylum Chordata; order Ceratodontiformes; family Protopteridae; genus Protopterus; species Protopterus annectens. Next base: position 1,705,108,603 of record NC_056731.1, read on the forward strand.
AGGTTATATCTCATACCACGCATTTCGGCCCCAAAAGTCGGACCAAACCACAAAAGGAGGGGGAGTATCCATATTCATCAAAGATACTCACACCTCCAGGTTAGTGGCACTGCATGAAGCCGCAGAGACCATCCATGTGCAACTAATAGTGGGCAAAACTGCCTTTCAGTTTATAGCCTGCTACAGACCACCTTCCCAAACTCAGGATCCTCACTTGGCCTTCCTGAAAATACTGGAAAATATGAAGGTCTCTCCAAACACCATTATACTTGGTGATTTCAACTACCCAAACATAGACTGGGAGCATTACTCAAGCCCCAATGCCCTAGCCCAAAGGTTCCTTGAATTTATAAACTCAAATGCTATGGAACAACTAGTCACCACTCCCACAAGAGGGGAAAACATACTGGACCTGATCATCACCAACATTGGGACTCAATGCTTCACACCATAAGTATACCCCTCATTGGTAAGATTGGACCATAAATTAATCTCACTGGACATCCACATCCCTTCCCCACCTCAGCCCAGAAAACTACAGTGAAAAATTTCTCAAAAGCTAATTTCACACTTCTCAAAACCGAGGTGACATCCTTCAAAGCCCCCGGGCCAGCGGAAACTACAGCCCAAACTGCAGAAACCTTTATAAATGCATTCTATGGACACCTTCAGGAATGCATGGATCATGCAATCCCAAATAAAACCAAGACCCAATCCTCCAAAGGCAGGCGACCAATCTGGTGGACCCCAGCCATAAATAAGCTTTACAACAAAAGGAGGAAGCTACTACATGATAGAGCAAAATCCCTAAAAGGGAAGGCAGCTCTGATCAATACTAGCAAAAAACTATGGTCCCTCATAAAATCATCCAAGGCCAGCTTCGAGAGAAAAATTGCACAGGACACCAAAAATAATCACAAGGCCTTCTTTAGTTATGTTAGAAACCTGGGCAGCAACTCCCAGATACGTTCAGAGTTAATCCAAAATGACAAAAAATACAATGAACCCACAGGCATAGCCAACATCCTGGCAGACAGGTTCAGTGCAAACTTCTCCCCCCATCCCCCCTAAAGATCAAATATCTATCCCAGCAGAGAGTAGCCTTCCCAGCATCTGAGATGCTCAGGTAAGAGCTGCCCTCTCCAAGGCAAAAAACACAGCATCAATGGGACCAGACAGTGTCCCAGGCTGCGTCCTACACGAGCTCCAAGAAGAGCTAAAACCACATATAAAGTTACTGTTCAACCTTAGCCTTAGTAGAGGATATGGACCCAAGGAATGGCGTACAGCTACAGTGGTCCCGCTCCACAAAGGCAGTGCCTCAACAGACCCTGGAAACTACCGCCCCATAAGTTTGACTAGCCTGGTCTGCAAAGCTATGAAGCGGATCATCATGGAGCTCATAAACAAAGACATTGGGGACCTGCAGACGCTGGATCCTACCCAGTTTGGCTTTGTTAAGGGCAGATCCTGCCTCCTAAACCTGGTTGACTTCTTTGAAACAGTCACCAATGCCATAGATGAAGAGAAGGTAGTACATACAGCCTACCTGGACCTCGCAAAAGCCTTCGACACACTACCCCACTCAGGCATCATAAATAAGCTCTCCAGCTTAAACATCAACCCCTATGTCATAAGATGGGTTGCAAACTGGCTCAAGGATAGAACCCACATGGTCAGAATTGCGGGAGCCATGTCAGACTCTAAACCAGTTACTAGTGGTGTCCCACAAGGCTCAGTCCTGGGACCTCTCTTGTTCGGTATATATTTCTCTGAGGTACAGGCTAACAAAGGAGGACTATGGCTGACCAAGTTTGCAGATGACTGCAAACTGGGTGCCATAATCAACTCACCAACTGACACAGGCATCCTCCAAAAGGGTCTCACAGAGATGGATAACTGGTGCCAGAGCCATGGCCTGAAGCCGAATGCCAAAAAGTGCATAGTCATCCCCTTTGGGAAAAACAAAGTGCCCATAAATTACCACATAGGTGGTAATCCATTAAGCACGGAAGAAGTAATTAGGGACTTGGGGACCCAAGTGGATAGCAACCTTTCCTTTGACAATCACATCGCCAAAGTGGTTAGAAAGACCTTCTATATTGCCCACCTTATCACGAAAGGGTTTACATCTAGATCAAGAGAGGTCATTGTGCCCCTCTACTCATCACTCATCAGGCCCATAATAGAATATAACGCCCCATTTGGGATGTACCTTACTCAACACCTGCAGCAACTGGAAAGACCCCAAAAGTACCTCACTAAGAGGATCAAGGGACTCAAACAAATGACCTATGCTGCCTGTTTAAAGAAACTCCAGGTATACTCAGTTGCATACCGCCTACTCAGAGGTGACCTGTGCCTGACGTATAAAGCCATGTCAAACCCAGATTTAATGGACATGCTCCACCTCAGAAAATCCAAATCCCTTAGAGCTACGCGCTCGAGGGACTTAAACCTCAGCACAGAAATTAATAGAACATGCTGGAGGGACAGATTTATAACCCAGAGGCTCCCATTACTCTGGAATAGAATCCCAGTCCATGTCAGACAGAGCCCCTCACTGCTTCTTTTCAAGAGGAATCTTGACGGGTGGATGGGTAATCGTAAGTTTACCCCGGGGATTACCTCTGCATCACTGCTAGACAGAGGCACAGTAAACCTTAAAAGGGTATAGTAAACTCGTTTAAAAGGGTGGCAAAAGCCAAACACACTCTGGCTAGGCTTGTAAATGCCCTAGGGCAGATAGCCTAGTATCAACCTATGAACCTATATATAAGAAGAGAAATCAAGTATAATAGCAACAAAGGAGTGACCAAGGCAACAAATGTTGTAAAGTCCTGTATCATAAAAAACGTTTTATTGTAAACAGACAAATTCTTGGTAAGCGCTTTCGGATAAGAGCTTCCTCAGACCATTAATATAACCACATACAATATATCTTTATATATAAAAATTTAAATCCAAGCCCTCCAATCATGGAACAGCAACAATTAACAAGGAAGGTCCTGAAGAACACACTACTCTGAAAAACATACTCTAAAAAACATACAGGATAAAGCATATATATAAAAGTATAATATATATATATATATATATATATATATATATATATATATATATAAATATAAAATATAATAATAAAAAATAAAAATTTATATGCATATATAAAAATATATGTGCATATCTAAAAAAATAAGGTCAACAACTCTATATTATTTACGGAGCCTACGTTTATTCAGCAAGGGCTTCAGTGAAGCCCGCTCGTAGAGGCCACTACCTCTGTCACCTCTCAAAATAATCATCCAATTAGTCTCCCTATACTCCGTATGATTAGGGATATCCCCTGCTCTAATTGTAAGTGTTATGATGTCAATAACCCTAAAAACAAAGCTATGCATCTCACCACACTCTGCAACATGTTTAGATAAAGCATTGTGCTCAGAGCGTATACGTATACTATATACATGTTCCCTCATCCTCTCTCGTAGTGACCTATTGGTCTTTCCCACGTAAAAAGACTTGCATAGTACACATTCAGCTAGATAAACATTCATGGTCCTGCAATTAGCATCCACATGAAAAGTGAAATCTCTACCTAAATCAGGATGACCGAAGGACTCAGAGGTATTAATCAGGCCACAAAAATTGCAACTGCCACATGGCCGAGTAACTCCTATCCTCACAAAATTAGTCTTCAAGTCCCTACTATGACACAATATTCTCTTCAGGTTCATCCTATTCCTGTAAAGGAACCAAGGTTTGTCACCAACTATATCACCAATCACTGAGTCTACCTGCAAAATGGACCAGTGCTGTCTAAAAAGCTCAGTTAATAATATATTATCCTGTGTAAAAAACAAAGGGATCTTCACCAGTCCCTTCTCACCAGTTAAATTTTTAGGTGTATCCACCAAACCCTCAGTGACAGGACCATAATATGGAGCTGCTATTCCCTCCCTGAGGGACTCTAAGTCAGCCCAACTCTTAGAAATCTCCGCCTTATCGTAACCTCTCACTAACAATCTCTACTCTAGGGATCTAATCTCATACTGAAAGCCTTCAAAGTTTGGGTTCAGTCTGGATGCTCTAATACCCTGTCCATGCATTACATTCCGAAAAATGTAATTAGGGTGCATGCTGGTTCTGCTTAGAAGGGTATTCCTAAAGCAAGTTTTACGAAAAATAGCAGTATTGATGATGGAATCCTGTAACTTCTCAATAAATAATTCCAGGAACTCAATACGGGTCCTGGAAAATGCCATGGTGAATTTCAGGCACTCACTCAAACCATTCATGCGATCAAAGAGATGGTTCAACTCAACTATCGTTCCATTCCAAAGAAGGAACAAATCATCAACAAAACGTTGATAAAAGACCACATTGGTACAAAATTCCTTCAACTTAAACAGAACAACATTCTCCCTATGTGCAAGAAACATATTGGTGTAGCTATTCGCACAAGAAGTGCCCATAGCTACGCCATGTTTCTGAATATAAATCTCTCCATGAAAGGTAAAAATATTGTTCTCTAAAATGATTTCCAAGAAATTGCAAATTAATTCAATCTGATTGACATGATACTCACTATTAGCCTTAATGTATTACTGTACATAACTCATACCCAGGTCATTTGGAATCATCGTAAAAAGTGATTGAATGTCCATAGTGACAAAAACTAAGTTCTCAATCTCATCTAAGCTTTGTATACACTCATAAAAATCTAAAAGAAATTGCTTCGAGTCCCTAAGCACAACCTTGTTCATGTTGATAACCAGTCTAAGATGTTTCTCTACATATATCGATAGGGGTTCTGTAATCCACGCACCAACCACCTGGCACAATGGGTCTCATGGGTGGATTATACACATGCTTATGGACCTTAGGGAGTCATTGTATAATGGGCAACAGGGGATCAGATATCCTCAAATAATTAGCTTCCCATTAAAAATATCCTGAATGGAATTCTTAATATTAACAATAATCTTATGTACATCCTCCACTTTAATTTTACTGTAAAAACTAATATCACTCAACATCCCTTCCATGGCTTCAGAATAATGTGTACTATCCATCACAACAACTAGATCCCCCTTGTCAGCAGGTCTCACAATGATCTGCACATTGTCCTTTAAATTTCTCAACTACTCAACTACACACATATATATTACACACACATATATATACACACATACATGCATACATATACATACACACACACACACACACACACACACACACACACACACACACACACACACACACACACACACACACACACAAGTCCATGTAAAAAAAAAGAAAAAAAAAAGTGGACACACCCCTGTTAAAATGCCAGGTTTTTCAGATATAAAAAAAATGAGACCACAATAAATCATTTCAAAACTTTTCCCACCTTTAATGTGACCCATAACATACAGCTGTGGTGGTGGTGCTGCGGTAGCGTTGTCGCCTCACAGTTAGACGTTGCCCATTCGATTCTCACTTAGAGCGTCTTCTGTGTGGCGACATGCGTTAATGGGCGTTCCTTCTTTGAAGGTTGTGCCTTAGGCCCGGCAAGCCAGCACATCAAAATCTACTGCTAATCTTTAGCGGATCGGAGTTATGCTGTGGCGACCCATTAACCGGGAAAAGCTGAAAGAAACAATGTGACCCATAACCTGTACAATTCAATTGAAAAACAAACAAATCTGTTAGGGAAAAATATAAAAAACATACAATAAGCTGGTTGCATATGTGTGCTGCATATGTGTGCACACCCTTAAACTAATACTTTGTTGAAGCACCTTTTGATTTAATTACAGCATCCAGTCTTCTTGGGTAGAAGTCAGCATGGCACCTCTTGACTTGCAATATTTGCCCACTCTTCCTTGCAAAAGTGCTCCAAATCTGTCAGATTATGAGGGCATCTCTTGTGCACAGCCTTCTTCAGGTCACCCCACAGATTTTCTATTGGATTTAGGTCTGGGCTCTGGCTGGGCCATTCCAAAACTTTAATTTTCTTCTGGTGAAGCCATGCTTTTGTTGATTTGGATATATGCTTGGGGTTATTGTCATGCTGAAAGGTCAAATTCCTCTTCATCTTTCTAGCAGACTCCTGAAGGTTTGGGGCCAAAAGTGACTGGCATTTCAAACTGTTCATAAATCCCTCCCCCTTGACTAAAGCCCCAGTTCCAGCTGAAGAAAAGCAAACCCAATGCATGATACTGCCACCACTGCTTCATAGTGGGGATGGTGTTCTTTTGGTGATGTGAAGTGTTGTTTTTGTGCCAAACATACCTTTTGGAATTGTGGCCAAAAAGTTCAACCTTGGTCTCATCAGACTATAACACATTTTCCCACATGCTTTTGGGAGACGTGATGTATTGTTTTGCAAATTTTAGCTGGGCCTGGATGTTTTTCTGTGTAAGAAAAGGCTTCCATTTTGTAACCCTACCCCATAAGCCAGACATGTGGAGAAAATTGGAGATTGTTGTCACATGTAGTACACAACCAGTACTTGCCAGACATTCCTGCAGCTCCTTCAGTGTTGCTGTGCATCTCTTGGCAGCCTCCCTGACCAGTTTTCATCTTGCCTTTTCATCAATTTTGGAAGGCTGTCCAGTTCTTTGCAACATCACTGTTGCCCCATATTTTCTCCACTTTTTGATGACTGTCTTCACTGTGTTCTGCGGTATATCCAATGCTATGGAAATTTTTTATACCCTTCTCCTGACTGATACCTTCCAACAATGAGATCCCTTTGATGCTTTGTAAGCTTTCTGTGAACCATGGCTTTTGCTGTAGCAGGCAACTGAGTAAATGTCAGGAAAATCCTACTAGGACAGCTGAACTTTATTTGAGATTAATCAGGTTCTCTTTAATTGATGGCATGTGTGTACCCAAGAAGACTTGATGCTGTAATTAAATCAAAAGGTGCTTCAACAAAGTATTAGTTTAAGCTGGTTGCTTAAGTGTGCACACCCTTATTGTACTTTTTTAATTTTTTATATTTATTTCCCTAACAGATTATTTTTTCAATTGAATTTTACAGGTTATAGGTCACATTAAAAGGTAGGAAAAGTTTTAAAATTATTTATTGTGGTCTTATTTTTTATATCACAATAACCTGGCATTTTAGCATGGGTGTGTACACTTTTTATATCCACTGTATACACACATATATATATATATATATATATATATATATATATATATATATATATATATATATATATATATATAATCTGCAATGTATTTTCTTACAGATTATGAGTATTAACTTTTCTTTGGTCATACATAGTGTGATATGCAAATAGCTTCTGGCCAATAAAGTATTTCATTTGTATTTCATTTGTTTTGTCCATTTCATGATTTTGGAATAACATAACATATGCCTTAGGACACCACATCATCCCATGGATGCTCGTGTTGGTGCTGATGGGCTCCTCCCATGGTTTATAAGACTCTTCATAGAATGTATCCTTCTTCCCCTTAAACACTTCTACTACCTCTGCCATATAAAAGCATCATGCTCAAAGGATGGAAAACTACTAACCAATCCTTAAATTCATCAAGCCAGCCAATGCAAATTCTTTCAGACCTATCTCTGTCTTATCCACCATTGGGTAAATGTTTGGAAAACTAATATATCTCCAACCATCAGAACACATACAGTCCTACCAAACTTTTATTAACACTGCTATATTTCTGGCAGAAGCACCATGGAAGAGCCTTACTCACTGACACACAATATACTGCAGAGTTTGAATAAAGATCCCCTAGCTGGAACCCTCTTTACTTACTTCACAAAAACTTTTGACCACTCACTTCTCTTACACTCACTTTTCAGTGTAAGACTAGGTTCCACTGCAGCACTATGGTTCAAAGGCTTCCTAGATAATATGCACTTTATAGTCCATAACTGGAAACTCACCCTCTCCATCCACTTCACAGGGGTCAATGTTCTTCCACACTGTATTTTGACTGGCAACTAATAAAATTCCCACTAATTTCCCTACTTCCCAATTTTATTATATGGTGATGATATGGTCATATACAGACCATGCTCTTCCCCCCAACAAAGTAAAACTTGAACTTGTACAGGACCTATCACTGTTTTCAGACTGACTAAGGAATTATCCTCACAATTATGTAAGGTATATACAGCAAATATGACCCGGCCAACACGGCAGTTACCAAAAACATAAACTTTAATGTAAAATAAAAATAAAAACACCAATAATACATGAGATAAGTGTGTTCACACACAAGTGCTTCATCAGATCAGTATTCTAATTAAAACAGGTAGATATTTAACATATAAAACATGCAATCACAAACAGAATAGTAATAAAACTAATGACAGATTTTTTTTGTACTCTCTTGGCAATTGCTGTTCTAATATGAATTATATGGAGGATCAATTATTGCTAGTTACTTTAGACATTTCTACTTTATTTACAATTATACCTAGCAACTTTGGTATTGATTCTATTAAATTTTTTTTACAGAAGAATAGTGACTTTTATTTTATTTTTTATTTTATTTAACATTTGTTAACCGGGAAAGTCCGACTAGGTTCCACAGATCCTGTTTTCAGTGGAGGCCTGGGGAGAAATGCTCCAGAAGCATGTCTTTAGAATGTGGGAGGAAGCCAGAGTACCCGGAGGAAACCCACGCAAACGCAGGGAAAACATACAAACTCCGCACAGAAGGCACCCCAGCCAAGAATTGAACCGGAGAACCTCCTGCTGTGAGGTGACAGCATTAACCGCTGCACCACTGTGCTGCCCATTAGTTCATTAGTTTTGAAATGAATCTGATATGTATTTAATGAATCTGATATGTATTTTACTAAAAAAATGATTTTGGAATACAACATTTTTGTATTTGGGTGTTGCTATGCGTACACCATGTGCCAACAGTTATGTGAACTTGGTCCTTGCCAACTGGGAAGATGAAGTAGTTTTTGCTGATTATATTTTTTTTATACAAGCGTTTTGTTGTTGACATTTTAATTTTAAAGAGGGGTTATGCTCATTTATTATGCAAATGTGTTAGCTACCAAGGAAATAGTAGTCATCATTTTAGATTCACGATGCAATATTCTACCAAGAGTATAGATTTTATTGATGTGTCTGACATTTAATGACTGTGGTTCTTCAGATACCTCCTTATATTGGAAAAATTGCTGGAAGAATAATATTTTACAGTGCTCCAGCATGCATCTGATGCATGTTTTTAATAATATTTTTAAAAGGTCAATTTTTAAGGGTTTCTAGACTCCACATAAATGATAATGATAATTTAATGGCTATTGATAAGATGTCGTCTGATTTTTTTACATAGAGGTTATTGTAAATATGAGATAAAGCATTCTACATCTGAAGTTTTATCTAAAAGAATGACCATTGGCTGACCATATTTTAATAGGAAGGATGGCAATGCAAACAAAGTTAAATGCTAACTGTAAAGTACCCCTCACCTACAGTAGTGATGTTGGTGCTGTTTGTGATGTTATAAATAAGAACTGTTAGATCCATCTTTCTGATGACAGAATCAATTGTAGGTATTAAACTTAATTTTACTTTTAAGAATAGCATGAATCTGAAGAGGCAGTTATGTTCATCAGAGAAAACCATACGCAAAATCTATTAGAATAGGTACCTTTCCTTGCAGAGCATGTAAGACATATAGCTCAATGTCAAGTTCAGACACTATTTGTTCACACAATTACATGCAAGGTTTATACTGCCATCTGCTATGCAGATTGTAAGACCCACGATTTGATTTATTTAGCTAGCTGCAAGTTGTATGACACTTATGTTGCCAAGAGTAATAGGCTATTGAAAGATCACATTCTACAAAACCGAGATATCAAGAACAAGAATAGTTTACATGCATTGTTTAAACATGTCAGAGATTTTAATGGTCATTATTTTAACTTTATGGTATTAGAAAACATCACTGCCAACATAAAGGGAGGAGATCTTAAGACTGAATCAGTGGAGCTTAAATGGACTGCCAACTTGCAAGCAGATAAATATCCTGGGTTGAATGTATGTGTTCCTTTAAAACCAGCATTGAAGGCAAGACCTCTATATCATTAGATTTATTACTATTCTGTTTGTGATTGGATGTCTTACATTTTAAATATCTACCTGTTTTAATTAGAATACTGATATGTGTGAAAGTGCTTATCCCATATATTATTGGTGTTTTTATTTTACAAAAGTTTGTTTTTTGGTAACCGTCGTGTTGGTCAGGTCATATTTGTTGTATATAGTGTTTTATGCGATATCGAACTAACCTTTAGTTGCCTGCTTTTCTGTTTTATTCACAATTATGTAAAGTAGTAACTAGAACATTCTCTTTAACAACTAAAGACATGTGAGACAGTGTAGCAATATAAATATTTAGGGATATGGCTTAATCAAAATCCTTACTTTTGGAACTGCATTCAAGTCACCAAAAGCAAGCTAAACAAACTCCCACTTTTGTTTCCCTGCTGGAAAAATAATGACTGGGAAACAGGTAATACTAAATAGCTAGAATATGTACTGTTTATAATCTTCACAGCTCACAAAAAAGATGAAAAATATCTATAAACTACTGCTAAAAATATCTGCAAAGTCACCTCCCCATACCAGAACAAACAGTACAATAGCATCACCCTTTGCAAACCAAAATGGTTCCTTATCAAACATGTATAAATACTGCTCATGAGTCTTTAAATGACTGTCTAGAATGGTTTTCTTTTTTTTCTCCAGCAGAATGGCTAAACATACTTTTACATATAACCTTCATCCAACTCCAAACAATAAAGCACTCCATAACAAATTCCACTGCACAGATCGTGCCTTTTCTATTATTGCTCCCAAGATCTAGGAATCCCTTACCAATAACATTAAAGTCATTAATTTGTACCATCACTTTAGGAAAACATCTGTTTAATGATTCCAAATGAAAATGCTTCTATAATAATATTGTAACCTTGCATATCTCTCAACTCTCCAGATTTTTCCAGAATGTCCAGATTTTTACATCATATTTTTGGCTTGTTTCTCTTATAATGTGTAGTTTTCTGGCAAATCACTACTAAGAACTGAAGTCACTGAATAAAGACGTACATTTTAATGTTCCATACTTCCTATCCTTCAGAAAATGCATGCAAACAAAAATCATGTTTTTCTAGCAACTTTCTAAGTTTGTAAGAGCACAATTTAAAATCTGTGCCTATTTTTGGGCCTTTCTCCATTAGTTTAGGCTTTGTGCAGATTTCTTGCACAAAGCGGTTTATAGGTATGCAATTGCCTGCTGTTTTCAAGCAAATGTCTGTGTTTGCCAAGCACAGTATCAATTTATTAATATACACTGGCTTATCTTACTTCGCTTTCGCCTTTTCCTGTCACATATCTCATAAAATTGTAGTTAATCTTGTCCATCTATACACTCGACCCTCATCTCCCTGCTTTGTTCTGCTATTCTATCCTCTCTTGCAGCTGTGGAATAAATTGAGGAGTCTCTTATGTCACCTTCATGTTAAAAGTGATATTTTGAATACATTGGAAATATACCTTAAAACATGTAGGAATGTTATCATGTCTGAAGCAATAGAAACTGCTTGATTTAAACTAACATTCGTTGTTGCTGTTTACATATATATCATGTTGAAGTTCTAATTCTATTTTGTAATGTTTGTAATCCACAGCTGAATGTGAAAATAGCACTTATGGATCAGAGTTCTTTAGTTAACCCATACAAATGAATAATAAATAAATCATGGATTATTATCATTTTATTATGTATTTAGAATGTGTTGTTGATATTTGCAGATGACATTATGATATGTAGTGAGAGTAGGGACTAGGGTGAGGAGACCCTGGAGAGGTGGAGATATGCTTTAGAGAGGAGAGGAATGAAGGACAGCAGGACTAAGGCAGAATATATGTGTGTGAATGAGAGGGAGGATAGAGGAATGGTGAGAATGCAAGGAGTACAGTTGGTAAAGGTGGATGAGTTTAAGTACTTGGGATCAACAGTTCAGAGTAAAGGTGAGTGGGGAAGAGAGGTAAAGAAGAGAGTATAGGCAGGGTGGAATGGGTAAAGAAGAGTGTCAGGAGTGATTTGTGACAGACGAGTACCAGTAAGAGTGAAAGGGAAGGTCTACAAGAGGGTAGTGAGACCAGCTATGTTATATGGGTTGGAGACGGTAGCATTGACGAAAAGGCAGGAGTCAGAGCTGGATGTGGCAGAGTTAAAGATGTTAAGATTTGCACTGGTTGTGACTAGGATGGACAGGATTAGGAATCAGTATATTGGAGGGTCAGCTCAGGTTGGACAGTTTGGAGACAAAGCAAGAGAGGCGAGATTGCATTGGTTTGGGCATGTGCTGAGAAGGGATGCTGGGTATATTGGGAAAAGGATGCTGAGGATGGAGCTGCCAGGTAAGAGGAAAAGAGGAAGGCCTAAGATAAGCTTTATGGATGTGGTGAGAGAGGACATGCAGGCGGCTGGTGTGAAAGAGCATGATGCAGAAGACAGGAAGAAATGGAAACAGATGATCCGCTGTGGCGACCCCTAACGGGAACAGCTTAAAGAAGATGATGATTTAGAATGTGTTAAAGCCCTGTGATAAAACACAATCTCTAATATACACACAGTGCAAAACAGATAAAATATAACCACTTTAATTTTAGCTCTGGTGACACCAGGGAATTTCAGCACAGATCAATATCAATCAATCTGTTTTTTTTTTTTTTAGATTCTTGTTGTGATCACTAAAATACATATTTTTATTTCATATGAATTGGTTAATATTTAAGGGTAACACAATGGTACAGTGGGTAGTATTTCTACCTGGTAACATGTGGTTCTCCAGTTTGGCTCTGGCTTGGGCTCATTTTCTATAGTCTGCTGTTCACCTTATAACCACATGGAATTTTGACAGGTTAGTCTCCCACAGCCTGAAGCCATATCATGGTTAAATTAGCAATCCATTATATTTTATGTAGGTGTGTGTGTGTGTGTGTGTGTGTGTGTGTGTGTGTGTGTGTGTGTGTGTGTGTGTGTGTGTGTGTGTGTGTGTGTGTGTGTGTGTGTGTGTGTGTGTGTGTGTGTGTGTGTGTGTGTGTGTTATTTAACTCTTACACACTTCTGTATTTCTGTCTTTTGCAATGGGTTGGCATCCTTATAAGATGAGCTTCTGTGTATTGTGCCTACTAACGGTTGATTAGGCTTTACATTCTATCTGTCCCTTCACTGGATCAGGTAGTTAATCAAGTGTGAGTAGTTAACCTCTGTGTTTACAGCTCACTGTTTTGCCAAAACTAAACTGAATTTTTTAAACTTCTGCTAATGAACCATGTATTCCTAGGTTTTCAGAAAACTAAAAATAACTAAAAACTAAACTAATTGTTTAATAATATTATGCACACTGCACTGGCAAATAAAGTTTACTGCGTTGTAATTTATGGTTATTGAAGAGTGCAGTAAATTAGAAACTTACTTCATATCAATAAAAAGTTGCACTAAATATTCTTGTTCCTGAAATTGTGGTATTGCGTATGGATCTTAAGGACAGCACATTCAGATACTATAAATCCATATCTACCTTAAAGCGTAGCAGGAATCTGTTGAGCTAAGTGGCATACATGAGCATATGTAAGATGTCCATTCCATAATGTCCTGAAAACTTTGAGAAAACTGAATACTTGCAAACATTATACAATAACTATGAAGGACAATAACAAAGCTATAATATTATGGGTGTTACTTGCCACTTGTATTTGTTATTATGTTCAACTAATTATTTTTTTCACATATTCCACTGCATTGTATGGTCTACTGAAATAAAGCATATACAGCAAGAGTGGTACTTTTCATTTCCCTAGACACTGGAAATATTCAAGGAAATTCGGTAGGTTGTTATTTATTTATTTACAAGTTCATAAAATAAGGGCCATTTCATTAAAACTAACTGCATGTAACTACCAACGACAAAATATTTCATGCTGGGAACTGTTCTGTTGTCTATTTTCAGAGGAAAGGGCAATCATGGGTACTTTAGAACAATTACAGGATTATGTGTCCTTTACCGCTCAGTAGTCTTTGCCTGAGATAGTTTCTCCTGTGGTCATTGTTCACAGAATCAATTTCTAGCACTTCTTCTCTGTATTACCCACAATGATACCTCCTGCCGCTAAGAGATATAGCTGATGGTATGGGAAATGAAGCAAACTCAGCTGACCGTAAGGGTTAGGCATTTACATTATACTGACAGCCATTGTGAGATTACATTTTGCATTGCCCATCCATGCAGTCTCTGTCATGAGTTTGCTCATAGGTCATTGACTCTTATTTTTTTGCATTTACTTTTAGAATCCTTTCATGTTCTGAAGTTAAGAGCACACAGAAGTCATTTTAAAAGGTAGCATGTAGACATAGCAGGTAAGATGAGTTAATTTTAACTATGCATATTTGTGACAGGCTCAGTAAATTGCATGCAATTTAGTCTACTGCATTAGCTTTTTAATTGTAATTATCTCTTCCTAGTGAGGTTTTTTATATTTTACCCAAGTTATTTATTGCAGTAAAAAAAAAGAATAAAAATGTTTGATTTCATAACAGCAGTTGCTATCATACAAATTTAAATTATTTTGTTCACTCACATAAATATAACTAAAATATCCATCCAACGATCCATTTTCTGATAACCTTCCCTATCTTTTACATGGTTACCAGGATGCCATAGGCTATTCTGTCAGCCAGCAGGAGCAAGAATGCACACACATATTCATACACACACGCTTGCATGCACGTTCATACATACATACACACACGCTTGCATGCACATTCGTACATACACACACACACGCACACACATACACACACACGCACACACATACACACACACACACACACGCACACACACACGCACACACACACACACACACCAATTATGTCGAGCCTATTCTGTCAGCCAGTAGGAGTAAGAATGCACACAGATGCACACACACACACACACACACACACACACACACACACACACACACAGACACACACACGCACACACTCACCTTTTGGATGTATCCCTTTGGAAGGAGTAAGTAAACCAAACTACAGGATATGTACAGACATAGGAAGGACATGTAGACTTCACAGAAAATACACAGAAAATACACACCTGTTAAGAATCAAACCACAGAACTTCTTGCTGTGAGGTAGCACTGCTGTTTTGTATGGCTCTACAACACACACAGTTTAACTGAGGATAGCATAACAGAATTTAAGACTGTAGTAGATGGGGAACACCTTAAGTAGTGTTTCTGTGACTCGTCTACATACAACAGACAGGATACAAAACACTACAGTTTGTTAGCACGTTTTATACTTGAAAGATTTTACACCTCATCAATACTAAACTGGCAAGATTTTGGTGTACATCATTGTGTATTAGATGAGGGACACCACAGGATAATGACAGACTGGCAGAATATGCAAGAAGAAATCTATATGGGGTGGGGCTAGACAGTGCTCACCAACTGTCATGTGATAAGTGTAAGGGCTGGCAGTTATTAACAAGGCCAGATTGCTGTATTCCAGGTATTGATATCTTGCAATGGTAGGGGAGAGATTGGGACACAATATAAGGTTCATAAGTGATTACTAGGCTAACAACCCACAGAGGGCCTTTTGAAGCCTAGACATACTTCTAGATGTGAGAATCAAACCCTGTACCTTGTGTCTGTAAGGTAAACACCTTACCCATATGCCAGCCCCCAACCCTATAGTTGATACAGTGGCAAAAATGAAAACTGAGAACAAGGACTGCTAGTAGGAGGCTTAAGAGAGTCATTCCATTGACAAGGGAAGTGTACAAGGGGCAGAGATTTCCTGTTAGTGTTGCAAAAATGAGGGGTTTAGAGTCTTCCTCATGTGTCAACCTGAAGATCATGCATCAATAGCTGCTAAGTTAGGTAGGGGATCTAATGAACCTGGTCACGGTTAGGTTTAGATGGTAAATGTGAGAAAATAGATTACATCCATGGCAGACAGAAGGGTTGGTATGAGCTGGCTGGCGTCAGAGGGCTGGAAAGCTCAGCACATTTTGATATTGTGTTTCAGGTAAGCAGGAGGGGGTTCCAGCAATGCCAGGCTTTACAGAAACTATTTTGTCAGACTATTTGACTGTCAATTTTTTTTCAAATATCTTTTTTTATTTAGTGACAAATAAAATTATTAACAAAGATAAATGCAGATCTTTTGTTCATTGATTGATTTTTAACAATTTGTATCTGCTTTAACTATGATCTTTAAGGCTATATTAGTAATTCCAGTACATAATTGCATTGCATTTTGCTACTTAAATGGTCTTACTGCGGTTATTAAACTCTAGATTCTTTCTTATGCAGAGTGTGTGTGACAGGCTAGTTCAGGACTTGTGTTTGCATTTTGGCATTTCCAGGCCAAGCACCACAGAGCTAAGAGTTCAATAGTTTTCCTTCCTACCCACCCTGTTGCAGTGTTCTTAAACCCAAGTATATGTTGTTGCCCATTCCTTATGATAACTTGACAACATAATTCTGTCCCTCTCCCCATTTATTTGCTGTTGACAATAAATATAATTTTGCAAAGCCTGTCTAATTAAACTATTCACTAGGCTAAGAAATTTTTGAAAAATTGCTTAATATTGCATGTAAATACTTAAGCAATAACCAATGACATGGTGTGATATATTGAAGATTTTCCCACAGTTGGTGTGGTTTTATCACAAGGGCGAAGCCCGAGTGATTAAATAAAGCCAACCACGGGCAAATTTCAATATACCACAACCACGGAGTCTGTTATTGCTATTATACAATGACATCATTTAAGAAATAAAGATATTTACTTTTCTTAAATAATATATTTGTATAACAGTGCAATACTATTCTTCTGTGACTGATGGTATACTGCTGCCTTGTTTTCATGTACTGTGCATGCATATGGGACTTGCATTCCCATGCATAACAGTACATCAATGCTTTGAAAAGGAAGCAACATATAAAAGAAAGTCTCCGTTGCTCTGTTTTTGTATTTTTTTTTTTATTAAAAAAAAGTTTGGGCTGCTTTAGGGGTAGGAGAGAGAGACAGGTTGGAGGAAATGCAAAGAAAATTAAGTACGTGTCTTTAGTTTTAAATAACGTGCCTGATTTTCTTTGTATTTCCTCCATGCTGTCTCTTGTTTATGTCCGCAGTACGGACTATAGGTTTTTTTAATTTTTATTGAAAAAAAAAAAAAAAAGTTTTGGAATATATGAACAGAAAGAAGTCCAGGTGACAGGACCTTTTTCCATTGGTATATTCTGGGATTTACAATGGGCTCGCTAATCAGCGTCCACATTTTTGAATACTAATGGCCAGTCATTGTATAATTAAGGTGTTTTAGTGTTATACTATTAACTTTAAATTTGTTTTTTTTACTTACTTATTGAAATTTAGTTGACCTCAAACTTGTGAGGTGCCTTAAAATGCCCTGTATAGTAGCAAATATTTTCAATTAATCTTTTCCCTATAACGTACTACCTTAGAAATCTTCACCTTACCTATCTTTGCAAAGAGTAATTGGCTTTTGTATTGTGTATCACAGACCTGCAGTTACAAGTAACAGCCTAGTAGCCAGCTGCTAAGCTCTTGTACCATCTACTAGTAAAAAAAGTACACATTAATAATCTATAACCATGTATTTGCACTTTCCTACTATCTCTGCAACCAGCTTGGTGGATTAGGTGTCCTGAGGTAATGCAGCAATTATCCCATGCTTACTGACAGACACCTAATTTGAAAGCTAATAGATATGGTATGTGAAAGATGTATTTACACAATGTCACTGGAGGCAAGAATCTTATTTACAAACACAAATAACACTAAACAGTTTGTTAGTAAAACACAGACACACACACTAAACCCACTACACATAGCATACACCAGACCCATACCCATATACCAACATGTGCTGAGACTATTAAATGTAATTTTTCAAAACTTCAAAGGCTCCACAGATGTATCACATGAAACAAGTATCCTCAGCGACCTCTTAAGCACTCTAAGACAACATGCACCAAGACATATACTGTGTCACCACAAGATATGTCAACATCCAAGTCCATAAGGCAAATTGACAAACACAATATTTTAGTCACAGGAGTTTCTGTTAGACATCACAGATGTACCACTCCTAGGCTGAGCAAGCGGAAAGTCATGATTAGCTGCCTATCATGAGCCAGCATCCACCAATTCATTACACCACAAGCAACAGCATGACTGTCATTATCCATGTAGGTGTAAATGACCTGAGATGCATCTCCCAGGACTATATATAGACATGACAATGCATTCAGACAATATATCCCAGGATGGCATGAGATGAGCATTGAACAACATTCTACCTTCTCCAAGGATGATGCCACAGTACCAACAGAAGCTAAGTGACTTTAATAATTGGCTTAGTTTTTGGTGCCACTCCAAGGTGGTACAATATTTGCCTGTGTGGATGGATATGTAGACAGACCACACTGCTGTGACACGGATGGTCTGCGCCTGCCCACCATAGGTTTTGAATCCTGGATAAAACCCTGTTGATACCCATAGCGTCCTTTTTTACATAATGCCAACCTGACAAAACTACTTACATAGCTAAACTGACTCAGAATAATTTAAAGATATTACTGCTCAATGCCAGGAATATTAACAGAAAACTTTATTACCTGCAAGATCTCCTCTTCCTGGAGAATATAGACATCTGTGCAGTTAATGAGACTTGGTTTAAAGTTACAGAGAACACCCTGGCAGCACAAGGCTATAACACCTTCCACAGATTTAAATCAGCAACTGCACAAGTAGAACCTAATGGTGGAAGAGTAACAATTTACTTCAAACCTAAAGACTAGTCAAAGAGCATGACAAGCTTCTCAGTGTCCAACTTGCCATAAGTAAACATAGTTAATTTGACATACCATATCCCTGAAAGCTGTAGATACTCCTCTATGATCCAGAACTCCACACCACATACTAGAATTAACTGGAGATACTCCCAATTTATCCCAACACAATATAAATAGGTGACCTTAACTACTCAAAAATTAACAGGGAATCATACATGACCTCAAAACTCAAAAATTAACTGGGAATCATACATGACCTCAAAACATACAGGCCTACAGATTCCTGGACTTTGGTAACACAAATACCCTGGAATAGTTGTCTGCACACCCACCAGAGGCACAAGTATCCTTGACCTGGTCCTGAAAAACATGGGGAAATGATCCACTTCCCACCTGTAAAGTCCTCAGTGGTTAAGTCTGACCATAAAGCTGTCTAGTCTTAAATTAATATTGAACCTGGGATGTCAGCTAACTTCAAAACATTCAAAAATATTCCACTGCAAACTATATCCTGCTATGCAAAATCTAGCAAAATTCCAAGGCCCTAAACCCTGAGAACACTGCTGCCTGTGTGGAACTGTTTGCACAAACCCTCTACAATCATGTAAATAGCTGCACAGACATAGCTGTAGCCACCTGAAACAGGACTGCCTCTAAGTCTTTATATGCATTTGACATTTGAACTATTAAGCTATCATGTATAGTTTTCCCCTTTACTGATGCCACTTGAAAACACACCTGATGGTTTTAGGGGCCCTCTGTTTCCAGCAATGCACACAAAGGTATAACTGATTTTCCAAGACTTGTATCAATTTTTTGACATACTTTTAACAAGTAGCCATTCATCCTTCAAATCCTTGCTGCAAGTATTAAGTCAAGTAGATAGATCCTGCACAGTAGCATATACACACAGCCCTAAATAATCTGAACACACCTTCAACGTCATTGCAAAAGGCATTAACCTAGTTACATGACTAGAAATATAAGTACAGCTATCTATGATGTTTTTATTTTTAACACCTTTACCAAATTATCACTTACCTCCTCCATAATAGTGTTCTGCATGTAAAGCTCCCACAATTTCCATTTTTTCTGTGTAATTTGCTCCTACACTTTTCTAAAGACTCAATTTCCACTGAGTTTATCTCTGTTACAACATTCAGTACTTCAAATACAGTTGATTTAGAATTGAATTTGCATTTTCTAATAATTTTTTTTTTTAGCAGACATCAGTGTTAAACTTAAAGACCTTACTATGTCTAGGCAATTCAGATTATATTTCCCTGATCAATTTCCTTAGTTGCACCCATTTGCTCATCAAATATATGAGAGTATTCTCTAGGAAATTTTTAAAGTGTGTTAACTCATTACAGTC
This sequence comes from Protopterus annectens, assembly GCF_019279795.1. Taxonomy (NCBI): domain Eukaryota; kingdom Metazoa; phylum Chordata; order Ceratodontiformes; family Protopteridae; genus Protopterus; species Protopterus annectens. The sequence goes on from NC_056731.1 coordinate 1,705,128,883, forward strand.
CTAGAAACATATGTTCACAGGGTTCTATGTCGGATGATCGACTTTTTGGAAAAATGGAAAAAATATCAAAGAGACCATATGATAGAGTTTTCGAAAACATCAGAAAAAAAATCTACCTTTTTATATGTTTTTTTTATATATACAAACTTTAAGATTGAAACTACAGTGAGGAAAAGGGTAATCTTCCCTATCCTTGCTATACCGCGATCTCCATTCAGAAGCTTCAAGTTTTCAAAAACTCAGTCGTATGGTCTTGATCATATGGAGTTCGAGTTGCGGAAAATTCCATCACACCTCCTACATTTGGCATCTACCTGAGGAAAATCTTTGCGGTCTACTTGGCATATAAAAATACCTATACAAACACTTCCAAGTGAAAATCTTAACTCTTCTAGACTTTGTTGCATACTTGGGAGCCATACATATGGCATAACATTATTTCCTTGTGAATTGCTTATCCAATCTTTTTTAACCTGATTGATTCCTATAGTTACCATGCAGTATTTTAAATGCCCTAGTTTAATATCCCTATTGTTTACCACTATCCCTTTTTAACAGCAGCTTTTGCTATTGATTTAATTAAAAACTATCAGAGCATGCCTTTCACTTGAGATTCTCCTCTCTCTCTTCATCTTTCCTATACTCAAATATCAGTTCCTGATAGGGAAGTCAGTCTGTAGTCTGAGTCAGTCTTTAGTCCAATAGTCCTCTTGACTTCTTCCCATTTTATTACCTTTCTCTTTCCAGATATTTGCTCCCAATATGTTTGTTCCTTTGCTTTTCCAGATGCTTGCTCCCAATAAGTTGGTTCCTTTGCCAGTTTTTTCCAGTAAGTTCCAGACCCCTCTTGCCAACTCCCTCTATCCCTAATTGCAGTCATCCCTAGTGGTAAAATCTGCTTTTTCCGTTCTTGTATTGGCTTATTTGTTAGAATAGTTTCTGCTATGAATATAATATTCTGTTTAGCTGTTGTTATTCTCCTTAGGGATCTGCATCCAAAATCTCACTCTTATTTCTTGAATCCACCCCTTCCCTGTTTCCTCATCATTATCCCTATTCCCTTTAAATTACAGCTGCCTTCTAGTGTTTCATATATGACCAATAAACCCAAAAGGAAGGCACTGGTAAGGCAAGATGGATATCAGTCAAGAAAAATTTATTGTTGACACCAAAGTTGTTGTGTCTTTCGGCTTTTTGCGGTTAGTGGTCGCCACAGTGGAACTCCGGTCTGCTAATGATTGGCAATAGATTTTTACATGCCGAGTTGCCAGCCCTGATGCACAACCTTCAACAAAGGTACACCCATTCACGCATGTCTCCACACAGAAGACACTTTAGCTGAGAATTGAACAGGACAATGTCTTACTGTGAGGCAACAACACTACCAAAGTACACTGACAAAAAAGATAAATCCACACAAATGCTTTAACTGTTTTCACTGCATTTTCATCTTATAACTTCATCAGATGAGCGTACCAACAGTTAAATCCTTGATTTATATGCAAAGTTTAAAAACCCAAAAGCCAATCAAATGAACTGAGTGATTAAGAAACCACAAAAATAAAAGGAACAGAGCAATTCTATAGTCACATAAAAATCACTATTTAAAAATTGTTAGTTAAAAAGACCTGTTTAAAAACCTTAAAAACCACAAAACATAGACATTTGAACATGTTAATGCATCGCAAATACATACATCTATAAAAGTACATTAAATAATAAATATGTAAAATCCATATATAAAAGCAATGTGTGTTAAAACCTAATAACACTATCTACTGACCAAAGTTGTGAATTGCAACTTGGTAGATCTCAATTTTAACACAGGCTTCAAAGATGCATTTTCATTCAAACTAGGGTATGCATTTGATTCTAAAATTAATTGCCAATATAGTTCCCTATATTCAAGACGGGCTTCCCAAGGGCCACCCCTGGGATCTATAGGTAACATTTCTATAGCATAAAACCCAAAATTGGCATCAATACAAGTTTGATTGCATCTGTACAATGCATTGCTAATATTTTTCTTTCTGATGTCATACATATGTTCATAAACCCACATTTTAAATTTTCTCTCAGTTTTTCCTACATAAAATGTGTCACATTGATCGCATAAAGCTAAATACATAATGCTATTTGTACTGCAACTTGCATATCCCCTGGCTTTAATAAATTTGTTCCTACATTTTAAGTGTGTCATTTCCCCTACCTTTATGTAGAGACACTGAACACAGTTGCCACATTTATATGTGTCTCTCTTTCTAGAATCTGTACCTTTATATCTAGCTGCACCACCTTCCAAGACTGACTTTATATTCTGACCCTTCTTATAAATGCACTTAAAGGGGTTCTCAAATATGTTGCTTAAATCAGAAATACTGGCAAACATTTGCCATCCATCTTGTATGATGTCCTTAACAAGTTTACCCTCTCCATCATACATAATAATCAATGGGTTATTATAAGTCATGTTGTCTCCATCATCCTTTTTCAGGCCAGTGTCTACAACACCTTTTCCCAATATAGGGGCAAACCTTGTGCTCCTGGCCTCCACAATTTCATGAAGTATCTCTTCTAAAAAAAAAAAAAAAAAAAAAAAAGTGTATCTGGGTACCCCCTAGCTTTAAAAAGTTTTATTAAATATATACATTCTTTTTTGTAATCTTCAGTATCAGAAATCATCCTACTAAGGTGTACAAATTATGCCTTCACCACACTCTTTTTGGTAAAAGGGATGTGCACTACCATAATGTAGGTACGAATTTGAAAAAGTGTCCTATATATATATATATATATATATATATATATATATATATATATATAATATATATAATTTGAACTGTTCACCTTTTGAAATCTTAACATCCAAGTAATTAATTTCATTGTATGTTATTTCATATGTAAACCTAAAAAATTCTGTGCTATTAGTTAAATAATTTAAACTCTAAAAACTTCTCCTCAGAGCCAATCCAAAAAAGGCAAATGCCATCCAGAAAATGGACATAAAACTTCCAATATTGTTTATATTCACAGTTAAAAACAAACATTCTCCCAACATGATAAAATTATGTTTGCATATGTTGGTGCACAATGTACCCCTATTGCTACCCCCCTCAACTGCCTGAAATTTTCACCTTCAAAATAAACAAAATTATTCTTCAGAACCACATCCATCAAAGTTACATATACGAGAATCATTAGGTGAAATATTCCTATCAAATAAAACTTCTTCTAACCACTCCATACCAGTGTCATGGGGTATAGAGGTGGATAAGTCTATAACAACAATGGTTATAAATATTAAGTCCTCTGAATATAAGCCATTATTAAATGTTGGATAGCAAATCCCAAGAATCTTTACTAACATTGGTCGCTTCCAGTGATATTTTCTTTAATTGTGAATCAATATATTTAGCTAATGGAGCTGTAACAGCCTTCAGCAGAAACTATAGGCCTGAGGGGGGGTTATGGACATCTTTGTGGATCTTAAGGATCCTGAAAATGGAAGGGACCCTCAGTTTGTCCACATGAAGAAAAGCAAACAAGTGTCATTATCTATAAGTCCCTCAAACAGTAAATCTTTCAAACACACATATGTTTTCTTGTAGGCTATATGCACTTCATTTAAAGAAATTATACTGTATTTACTGTCATCACTTAAGATGTCCAACATTTTTCCTTTATGTATTATTTTGTCCATAACCCCCCCCCCCTCCCTTGTCAGGCTTCATAATTCTTAAGTTTCTATTTTTCTTACATGCTCATGCTTCCAAAATATTTATTTTCCTTTGTTAAATTAGGTGTCACCTTGTTTTTATTGAGGTCTTCTCCAAGTTCCTTCTCAACCTTTACTTCAAAATTCTTAAGTTTAGGGTGCAATGGGGGAGTTAAAAGTGCTGCCCTTGGTTAACTGTGTGTCTGAATTAATTTGTCTATTCTGCCCCTGGAAAAATAGTTCAAGGTTCTTTTTTCTAATAAATAATTTGGTATATCTGTCTTACTTCTAGGTACAAAGGTGAAGCCTTTTGAAAAAAGCCCAAAATGTCCTTTTTCTATTTTTACATCACTATAGTTAAAGATGTTAAAATTCTGATATACATATTTTGGGCCAAAACAAACTATATCACTGTTAGGTACTACTCTGATAATCCCTGTATGCTCCATGCATTGTTCCTATAATTGACTGGGCCCTTGTCTCTCTGATCTCTGAAGTGTCGGAAAATCTGAATAACTCTAAATTGTATGGAGCTCTCTCCCCATTTTCATCAAAACTAACTTAGTCATACCTTACCCCATCTCTGTTGTCCTGATAGTATGCATGTGTTCTTACACTTTTAGGTTTGGGGTAATGAGTATTGTCATGATATTCCCTCACATCCTTATTCATTTGATTCAGTTTCCTATTGTGCACTTCATTACATTTCTCATCAATACCTGATAAAATGTCCAAATTTATTTATTTTATTTTTATTTTATTTTACATTTGTTAACCGGGGGTGTCTGGCTGAGCCGAAAAGGCCCTTTTTCAGCAGAGGCCCGGGGAGAAAAGCTCCACAAAGAAAAATTACAGACACATTTAGTTATTTAGACATAATCAGTATACACACAATTACAAGAGACATGTTTTTACAGTGGTATGCGGCACAAACAGTTACCGTGGAGAGAACAATCAAAAAATATTAATTTTAAAAATAAAGGTAAGTAATAGATTTGTGGTGTACAGCTGAACTTTGGAATGTAGGTAGAGTACATACATAGTACACAGGTACAGTACATACATTGTAGATTAGCCAATGTTTGTGAGTAAGATTGAAAAACTATTATCAATTGCTTTAGATTTAGTATGTATATGTTATCCGCTTTCACTATCCTGGGGAGCAATCATGGCACTGCCAACTTTGCTTGAGATGTTGCCTGATGAGGTCTTTAAAGGAGGTTTTGGATGATGTGTTTTGAATGCTAGTAGGGACAGAGTTCCATTTTTCAGCCACCGAACTACTATATAGTGCATCTCCAAAGCTATTGTAGCTGTTGGTGAATTCTAGTAGTAGTTTGCTTGATGATCTAAGAGGCCTTTTGGCTGAGTGATGTTGTACTAGGTTTTTTACTTGGCTTTTTCATTTTCCACAATGTATATTAAGTCATTTACAATAGCATTGTTGGTACGCTCATTAAGTTCCATTAAATTAGTCATTTCACTTTCATTTCTCTTTATAATAGCCCTCATAATGTCAAATCCGCATTTGTCAAAAGCAATAAGTTCCTTATGAAATGCTGATCCTTCTATTATATTATTTGGGTACTTGCATACCCTCAAGCCTTTAGATACAATATTCAATTCTAAACATTGTATTTAAATTGTCCATTTCCAGCATTTTTATATTTTGATAAAAACGAATCAAGCTTGCTTAAACTGTTAGAGAAAGTGTCAGTATGACTATCACAATGCATCCCCCCCAAACACAAATTTACAGTTTAAAACATCCCTAAAAAGTCTCTGTGTACATTGTTCATTAATAACAGGTAAATTGGACTGTCCACCATCAGTAGTTCATGTTTCTTCTGTTGCAACATGTTTCCTTCCAGATTGCACACTCTTTGGAGTATTAAATATGTTAGGAAGTCCTTCCAAGCTCTGGTATCGCCAAACTGCTTCCATGTGCATTTAAACGACCATTAAATGCTCCATTGTTTTCATTGACATTTCTGCCATTTGTCTGATTCATCTGTGCTTCATGGTTGTCAGGAACTATAGAACTGTTGGCCAAGGTGATCACCAATTGTCAAATGGGGGTTAGAAGATGACCGATTAGCTTATGAATCTCCTCCATTCCATTTTCTTTCCTCCGTTCCTCGGCTGACAAATCCTACTGCCCTTCCATAACCAAAGTAAAACCAGTAAATTTGAAAAAAATGGTAAAGTGCCTTAAATAAACGACCAATAAACCCTAAAGGAAGGCAGTGATAAGGCAAGCTGGATACCAGTCAAGAAAATTTATTGGTGACACCAAAGCACACTGGCAAAAAAGATAAATCCACAAATGCTTTAACTGTTTTCACCATGTTTTCATTTTATAACTTCATCAGATGAGCATACCAACAGTTAAATCCTTGATTATATACAAAGTTTAAAAACCCAAAAGCCAATCAAATTAACTGAGTGATTAAGAAACCACAAAAATAAAAGGAACAGTGCATTTCTAGTCACATAAAATCACTGTTTAAAAATCATTGTTAGTTAAAAAGAACTGTTTAAAAATCTTAAAAACCACAACAAGACAGACATTTGAACATGTTAATACAGCATAATACATGCATCTATAAAAATTGTATCTGTACAATGCATTGTTATTATTTTTCTTTCTGATGTCGTACATATGTTCATAAACCCGAATTTTAAATTTTCTCTCAGTTTTTCCTACATAAAATGCATCAGATTGATCGCATAAAGCTAAATAAACAATGCCATTTCTACTGCAGTTCGCATACCCCCTGGTTTTAATAAATTTGTTCCTACATTTTAAGTGTGTCATTTCCCCTACCTTTATGTAGGGACAGTGGGCACAGTTGCCACACTTATATGTGCCTCTCTTTCTAGAATCTGTACCTTTATATCTAGCTGTACCACCTTCCAAGACTGACTTTATATTCTGACCCTTCTTATAAATGCACTTAAAGGGGTTCTCAAATATGTTGATTAAATCAGGAATACTGGAAAACTTTTTCAATCAAATGCATACCCTGGTTTGAATGAAAATGCATCTTTGAAGCCTGTGATAAAATTGAGATCTGCCAAGTTGTAATTCACAACTTTGGTCAGTAGATGGTACACATTGCATTTATATATGGATTTTTCATATTTATTATTGAATGTATTTTTATAGATGTATGTATTTATTATGATGTATGAACATGTTCAAATGTCTATGTTTTGTGGTTTTTAAGGTTTTTAAACCATTCTTTTTAACCAACAATGATTTTTAAATAGTGATTTTATGTGACTATCTAGAAATTCTGTTCCTTTTATTTTTGTGGTTTTTTAATCACTCAGTTCATTTGATTGGCTTATGGGTTTTTAAACTTTGTATATAAATCAAGGATTTAACTGCTGGTATGCTCATCTGATGAAGTTATAAGAAGAAAATGCGGTAAAAACAAAAAACGTTTGTGTGGATTTATCTTTTTTGTCAGTGTGCTTTGGTGTCAACAATAAATTTTTCTTAACTGATATCCATCTTGCCTTATCAGTGCCTTCCTTTTGGGGTTATTGGTCATTTATTTAAGGCACTTTACCAATTGAATTTACTGTTTTATATATGAGCCTTAACTGTGTACCTTTAAAATATCCCCTCTCATCAGGTAATCCTAATTTACCATGTTCTTTTGGAAGGATCCGATTGGACACTTGCACTTTTCCCTTCCCAAATGAAATCCTCCAGCACTTTATTACTGTCCAAAACTTCTTCTCTGGTTGATAAAAATATGCATGAATGACCTCTATATATAAAAATATATGAATAGACTGAAAATATTTTCCCTGCTTGTATCTTGCTATCCATATAAATAAAAAATAGCTTCCAGTTTCTCAGTTTATGCAATATATATATATATATATATATATATATATATATATATATATATATATATTTTTTTTTTTTTATAATTTCCTCCTACATGTCCTTAGCTGCCATAACAGAATCTTTTTTAATTGCTGGACCAATTCTTGTGTGGGTACATTGTTACAGCCTTTGTTTTACCTTCATTAATTTTATATCTCAAAAAGATTTGCAATTGTGACCCGGTTTTATCAGATATAGAATAATACTGTCTACAAACACAGCCAACTTTTCATGATTATCATAACAATTATATCCTTGAATTTCTGAGTCCTTTATTTTCTTTGCCAATGGCTCTAAATATAAAGTAAAGAGGCAAAAAAGAACACACCTGCCTGGTTCCTTTTTTCAGACCCAACTTATTGGAAAGGAACCCTCTTGCAAAGTTTACCTTCAATCCCTTATATATCCTCCTAATTAACATTATTGTATCAGGGAATGCAAATGCATCCATTGCCCTACCCATAAAATCTAAGTTTACTCTGTTGAATGCTTTCTCTGTATCGAGACCTACCAACAACAGTCTTATTTTATTGCTGTCTGCATCCCTCTGGATCATCATTGTTTTATTAATGTTGCCAAAATGTTTTTCTCCCCACCACAAAACCACATTGATCCATATCTATCATTTTTGGCAACAACTTTGCCAGTGCTTTGGCTATTGTTGACAAACACTTTATATTCCCATTTCAATTTTAAACTATGATTATATAGTTAAATTGAAATGGGAATATATGAAGTTGAGCCTGATGAGTTTTCACAGTCTTCAAGTATTACAGGTACCACGGCTTTCTTCCAGATTGCTGGTGCTTCCCCATTCTTTAAAATAATGGTAAACAAAACATTCCACAGATCTTTATCAGTTTCTCCCATCCTTGTTTCAAACTTCCAAAGGAATACCATCTATTCCTGTATTCTTTCCTGCAGATTGATTGTACATCACCATTTTAATCTCATCTCCACGTATCTTAACCGTTAACTGTTGAGGCTCATCTACCTCTAATCTTGGTATACTTAAGTATTCCATAAATATTTCTATCTGTGCTCTTTTTTGATTTTCTGCTTTATAAAAATTTTCATAAATCTTGAATGCCTCTACAGGATCTGTGGTAATTATTCTTAAGTTTGGCAGCGACACTTTCTACTTTCTGTTACCTAAATCATTGTGCTAAAAGTTTTTGCACTCTGATTCAAACACATGCATATTTATCCAGATATCTGCTTATTTCCTCTTTAGCACTCTGTAATTGTGCCTGTTATTGTTCTTTGTGATTCTCCTTCTAATCTGCAATACTTTAACATTTGTCAGCCATTCTAAAATAATTGCTGTTACTTCTTAACCATATCTCTTTTTCTTTTATTTCTACTTTTTAGTTTTAAACTTCATATTCATTTTAACCCCCTCACTAGCTATCAGTTCTGACAAAATTTCTCTCTACCCTAATAACTCTCAAATAATTTCCACTACTCATTCCTTCAATTCCTCTCTGTTTAACAGGTAGGAGGAAAGTGCCAGGGGTCTATATTAGAACATCGAAGTTTCAAAACTTCGAATGTTCTATTATCAAACCCTATTCAGCAAAACCTGAAAATATCGAAGCAACAGAAAACCAAATTTTTTTCCAAGGGAAAGAAATTGTTTGTCTGTTTCTGTTGCTTCAGTATTTTCAGTGCTGTGGTGGAAAGTTATGGGATAGGTTCAGGTAAGTGCGCGATTGAGTGCGGGTTAGGTTAGTTAGGGTTAGGTATATGTACAATTGTGTGGATGTGAGGGTTAGGGCAGGTTAGGTGAGTTAGGGTTAGGGCGCGGGTCAGGTAAGTGTGCGATTGTGTGGACGGGACGGTTAGGGCGAGGTAGGTGACTTAGGGTTAGGGTGCAGGTGAGGTGAGTGTGCGATAGTGACAGACCTTAGGGTTAGGGTTTGGGTTAATGTAAGTGGATAGTTAGTGGTGTGTGTATAATTTAGTGTAGGGTTAGGTGTAAGATTTTAGGTGTATGTGTGTGGATTGCTGTTTGTTGGTTGTGCTTGTGTTGTGTGCGTTTTGGAAAAAATTTGCTGTTCTGTATGTTTGATGTTTTCAGCTTTCGCTGAATAGGGTTCAATAATAGAACATTCGAAGTTTTGAAACTTCGATGTTCTAATATAGACCCAGTGCCAGTCGATATATATTTTTTTTCCATTACCCTGCATTTTTATCTTAGTAGTTATTGGCATATGATCTGAAATAGTGTGCAAAAACTTTCAATTAAATGAATATGTTCATGTGAAATATAGTTTCTAGCTAGTCTAGTCCAGTTATTGTACCTTGGAAAATAATATGTAAATTCTTTCAGAGTTGCTGCTGTTGAATTTATGTCTTCCATACCAAATATTTTCATTTTTTTTTCAGAAATCTACACAGTTTCGTTATATTTTCACTTCTAGGTTGCCCAGTTACATCCTCACGTTAGCAAATCAAATTCCAGTCCCCACCTATAAATATTCCCTGCTAAAGCTAATTATTTTTCCCCAAATTTTCTTAAGCTCCATAATAGCAGTTTTAAGTGGGATATAAATACATGTTAAGGTAATCTTCCTCCCTTACCAGTAGCCCCTTTCTACCACAAAGCTACCATTATTATCTTGTTTCGCTCCATCACTATTGGAGCTGCTCTAGCAATTAGTATCAGTACACTCATTTTTCTTTGCTCCTGGTACTGTACTGAATTTCTCACATGAAATCCTCTCTTTATGAAATTCACATGCTAATTTCCTTCTGAGTGTGTCTCTTGATATTTGCACTCTGCATTTCTTAATATAATTCAGTACTTCCTTTTTCTCTATAGCTGTGAGGCCATTCACATTCCAAAATATATTTGGTGTAGCCATTATAATAAGAAGTTATTATTCCCGCCTATTATATGAAAGCTTTTTTACACATGCACCCACTAATGTTTGGCAGGCTGATCTATTATACAGTTGTTTCTGGTCATCTTGATTTGAAACTATGTCACATTTTACAATACTTTTTGTTTAGCGAAAACCCTTAAAATATAACCCTGAAAAACACCCCATAACCTATTAATCTAAAACAAACACAAAACTATGCACATCTTTAAATAACAAGGGTCCGTATTCAATGAAGTCTACACTGTGCGCTGAAACTGTATGAGCTTCTTGCCATGACATGCACACACAATACCACACCATTTTGTATTTAGTAGGCAGCTCTACACAGCTTGTAGAGCTGCTCAAACATGGTAAACATTGTGGCATGCTAATTACAGCATAAACAGCTGAACTGTATGTTAATCAACCAGTCCAAGATGGAGGAGCTATTGGAATACAGTCACAGAACCTACTCTGCACAGAAAGAATGTTAGGGGCTGCTGCTGCACTTATTCATGTATATGTGCAATAGGCTAAGTCTATGCTGCTGCTACTAATACTTCTCCATCTTGGCTGGGGTCTAACTATTCATGTTCTGCATTAGGTAAAAATGTAGAGTGCTACAGGGTGGATAGAGGCACACTACAGGAGACTCTGCAACCTCTGTCATTCACAACTGAGAGCAAAGGCAAACTTAAGGGAAATCAATACCTGTGGAAACTAAGGCATGTGTAGCACTTAGAATATTAGCTACAGGAACCTTTCAGAGGCCAAAAGGGAAAATGCTGGGGTTGGCACAGGCATGAGCATCCAGGATTCCACATTAATTCCTGAATGCTATGCTACAAGATGCCAGTGATTACATGCAGTTTCCCCATGCACCCAAGGACAGACCTGCAAATATACAAGATTTCTACCCTATAGCACACTTCACTGAAGTCCTAGGTGCCATAGAATGCACGCACGTTGAAATCAAAGCACCGCCAGGGGAACACAGATGGTTGTGCATAACCAGAAAGGGTTTATACCCCATTACCTGCCAGCTTCTGTGTAATGCTAAGGGAATCATCATGAATGCATGTACTGGCAACCCAGGCAATTACCACAATTCACATATCTGGAACAACCTCTCAACTCTGAGGTTCTCTAGTGGAGATATCCCGCAGGGTCATTTACTGGGGGATACAAGGTACACACTAGAGCTGCTGTGGCTGATAACATCAATCAGAAATGTGCACACACCAGCTAAAGAACAAACTATAATGAGGCATATGCTCAAACAAGAAATACCACAAAGCATGTGTTTGGGCTGCTGTAGTCATGATTCTGGTGCCTAGATACATCACGGGGGAGCCCTGAAGTACAATCCTCATACTTGTGCTGAAATGTTCACCTTTTATGCTATCCTTCACAATATTATCCTGAGAAAAAAGCTTCAGCAAGAACACCAAGGGGAAGGGGCACATATCCCACCACCATTGGCAAGGTCACCACAGCCACAAGCAGGTGAGGAGTCAGAGGGGGAAACACCAGCTGCTGTGAGTGTAGGCAGATGTAGGCATGCATAATGTGCCCTTGCCAAGAGGCAATGGATGGCACACACATTCATCACCTAAGGGGGTAAAACCTTCCAGCCTATGCACACACAGTAACATTGATGCCAGACAAAGATTGCAACCTTTACTTACCTATGTAATGGCTGTGTACTGCTAGCAACACAGGCTCAGCCCAAATTAAAACTATTGTAATCACTGAACTTCTAAGGTAAGTGTTGAACATGGAAGAGGAAAATAAATGGCTAATAACAAAAATGAAGGCATATCCTTTCAAACTTTTACTTGTTAATGTAATTATGGGTGATTTTTACAGCAATGATATCAATGTGACAGCACCGACTTGTGTCAATAGATGTCCTCGCTATCAATAGGCCTCATGCATCAAAGTTTAAAAAAACTACAAAAACCTGTAAGAAAAGCAGTACAATTTTCAAAAGAGCATCATAAACACATATATACTAAGTACTCAGTCAGCTATGCACCCAGGCATCAGACAAAAGACTTATGTATCCCTGAATCCAAATGATAGAAAACAAGGATATGGCAGTTATAATCACTTATACAGGGTGTTTGAGGAGGGGGAAGGAGGCCAAGACTGACAGAAAAGGTAGTGAGTGTGTGTTAGTAAGAAAGATAAATAAACAGAAATTTTAATAAGCTATTAAATGGCCACAAAGACTGAATGAAGTGTAAGCCACATGACTGACCCATGTAACTGTTATGCATTTGTGTCTGCATAGCCACTCAAGGTAAAATATATGTGTGGGAGTGCAAGAGCACAACCAATCTTTGTGCTAGCTCTACATCCTGGTATGTCAGACAGGTATGAGCCATGCACATTAGAGGTGACAGTTCATCATTGTCACCCCCGACTGCGAGAACTGGCTCTGCCAGGAGCTGCACTGGCACATCCACGCCCATGGTTAGATATGCTGCTGCTACCTGAATGTGACCTCAATCACTGATGGAACAGTTGAAGTCATGCCATGATCAGGCATGGCCACATTGGCTAACAGATGATGATGCTGACCTTCATCCACATGGATGCAGTTCTTCTCCCAGCAGCCATTACAGACACTGCCCATACCATTATGTCATTCATCAAAGCCATTGAATTAGCAACACAGCAGAGGCAGTCATGCATGTCAGCCTGTGCCACAAATACAATGCTAAGCATGCCCTCGGAGGTCCTATTGGAACATGTCTGTACCTCCACAATGGCCCTAAACATACATCAAATGGCACATAGGATCAGGTGGAGGGTGGACAGCAGGCCTCCTCTGAGCACCCCTAACAACCGTCCTGCATGTCATCTTTCCCACACTTTGGCTATGCCAAAATAAACAGGCACTGAAGCAACAGTAAACACACTACCCTGATCAAGTGTGTATCCCTCCACCTGTCCAATATCTGAGGGCTTACTGGAATTGGTATGCATAGGCCTGACTGTGCCTGATGGTAATAGAGGGTATGCCTGAATGTCAACCTCAGTGTCAGATTCAACCTCTGCAACCCCAACTGTTCATCTGTTTGGCCACCATCATAATCAGAGACTGACAGTACTCTGACATCACACATACAGATAAATGCATATTTCTGACAAATGGTCATCAATAATCAAATAAAAATGTTTGGCTTACCATGTGCAGATAACTCCACGCTTGCTAGGGAGCATCATCCTTGAAGAAGTTAAGCAAAAGTAAGGACACATTCACCACAATTCTAGTAACACAGGAGGACAGAATTATTGCCTATATGATCATTAAGAATACTTTTAACTGAAGCTTGCCTGACACGTCCACCCAAAATCCATGTGTAATGAAGAAAAATGTGTTGCTAACTGTCAATTTGGTGATATGTTCAACCAAAAAAATGAAAACATGAACTATTGCTTTCAATATTTTACAATACAAGAAAATGCTAGAAATCAACATATGTAAGCTTACCTGGAAGTTCCTCCTGGCACATACTTGTCCTCCTAGAAACATCAGCACCAACATCAATCACATGTTGTTGTGCACTTCCCACTGAGCTCTCTGGATCTCTGACAGTGGAGAGGAACTCCTCATTTGATGTCAATAGTGAATCTGTAGCAGGACCCCCCATAGCCAGCTGTTCATGGGCAACTGCAGCTGCTTTCCTCTGGGCTGTTGAAGTCCTATCAGTGGTCCTATGACACACCTGATCATAAGTCCTGCTGCACCCTGTATGGTATTTACATCATTGACTGGTTGCAAATCTGCATTCTGTCAGACATATCCCTATGTCCTCTCTCAAGCAGAAAGGTACCGTGCAACCCAAATGCTTGAACAATTATGTCATTTTCCAAGTCACTGAATGGAGGTTTACATGGATTGGTATGCTTGAACAATTATGTCATTTTCCAAGTCACTGAATGGAGGTTTACATGGATTGGTATGCTTGAACAATTATGTCATTTTCCAAGTAACTGAATGGCAGTTTACATGGATTGGTATGCTTGGGTGACATAAAACAGAGAAGGATACAACACATACATGCCACATAATTAAATTCCTTCTTATATACATATATATGTTTTCAATATTAACCACTGCAGACACACAATTCAGGTATTAAAATTTAAGGTTATGTGGTTGCACCATATCAAACACAAACCAATGGTTGATCCAATACAAGGAATAGCAACAGAGTAATATATTGTTTAACACAAAGAACTGGATGACTACACAATTTCAAGAGCACACTTCCTGAATAAATACTTTTATTGTGGCAACACACAAATGGTATTTGGGTTGGGAGGGTGGCCTAATGGTTAAGGTGTTTGCCTTACAAACACAAGGTGCAGGGTTTGATTCTCACAAAGGATAGTTGGCTAGGCTTAAAATGGCTCGCAAGGGCAGTTAGCTTAGTACTAATCTATAATCTATAATATATAATCCCCAATCAACAGGCAAATGACAGTTTGTACTAAACTAGGAATAACATTAGTCAATTGTTATAAATGCTTTCCAAAAAAATTCTTACAAAATTTGTACCATTAACTACAGAAAAGTCAATTTTATATGATCGTCAGTCACCACTACTGTGCCCAGCATTCCTTTAGAGATGTCTATGGACTATCTTAGAAGCCTAACGCCCCTGTGTCAGCGACAATATAGGACATTATATTTCACTGAAATTACATAGAGTGTAAGATAACAATAACACTTGTGAAGAAAGTTAATAAGACTGTCTATCTGAGAAAGAAAAATGCCTGTGCTGTGAACTTATAAGAAGTGTATACAGATAAAAGTTCCATTTTCTAATGTGTGTGTGTGTGTGTATATATATATATATATATATATATATATATATGTATATACATATATATATATATATATATATATATATATGTATATACATATATATATATATCTATATATATAATTTTTTTTCACATAAAATACAATCATACCTTAAGAAGATTAGAAGGCTTTTGTGCAGATAAATCCAGATTAATAGCAATCTTCTTCAGTGTTCTCTGCATACACACTTTTCTTCACCTTCAAGTTCCCTAGTTACACAGTTACTTTTTTATACTGTAGATTAAGGCCTCTAAGCCTTAGAAGAGGCAAATGGGGTGTGAACTCATTAGAACTGCTGAATGCAAAACTTTTGTTGTGTAGCAAGTGTGAACATAGTGTAGGAAATACTTCATTGTTAGTTGCTAATGGATTGCAGCTGTGAGTGATTACTGGTCGGGTGAAGGAAAACACAACAGCAGTTCAGACTCCCTTACCTATAGTAGATGTATCACACAGGATATACTTACAAAGTGTAGAAGTAGTAGTAGCAAGCTGTTAAATGGAAATGAGCAGCACATTTCTCAGAATTTTTTCACTAATAACCAAACTTTCCTCTCTTTGTTGAAAACTGTATATTACTGTCATGTAGTATTCACACACAGTTTAAGGACAGTGATACAAAATGCTCTACAGACTGTATTTCTGATAGTACAGCACATATAAGAAGAAAGATAAGACAGAGCTGCATTGGTGCAAACAATACTCAGAAATACTTGTGTGATCAGTCATTGCACTAAATATGTAAGTAACACATGTGCAAACAACTGAGAATGTACAAGTGTTATATGTCTTCACAATACTGTGGTGGAAATGGGACTTGATTATATGCACAATGATTTTCATTCCTGCTGCAAAGTTGTTACTGTGGCAAACTCAGATACAATGCCATTATTGTGTTTTTTAAGTTCAGTAGTTTGACGGTTCAAATCAACAGTTGTGAAGAATTCTATCAATTGTGTTAAAATTTAGTTTGCAATGCTGTTTATGTTTTCATTTTTTTTAATTTTTTAATAATAATATTTGTGTGATGTACAACTTAGCACAAATATGGTTAAATAGCAAAATTAATTCAGATTGATGAAAGTCATTTGTATGATAAAGGCACCATAAAGTAGACCTGTAAATCAAGTGTCTGTGTAGCACATCTGGTAAACACACTGCACATAGTATGTGTAGATTAAGGTTCAAGTTGCTCATCTATCTTATATTAAGGAAAGGTAATAAACACTTTTTACAATAAGAATGCACGTTGAGCTTTGTTAATCTCATTTGCAGGTTGCTCAAACATGGCATGATGGCCCAGAGAATAAAAATACATTGTCAGTTTCAAAAAGGATACATTGTTGCATCTTTAGCTTTCCATCACTCAATGCCACTAAGCTCATTGCAGGGTGGTCAGCAAGTTTCCATAACACCTGCAGTTCCAGAACACCTGCAGACAATAGGCAGACACTTGTCAGTTTCAAAAAGGATATACTGTTTCATCTTTAGCTTACCATTGCTCAAACCCTCTAAGCTGCATTGTGTGTTGGTCTACAACACCTACAGGTCCAGAAGACCTGCAGACACCAAGTAGACCCTTGTCAATTTCAAAACAGATGCATTCTATCATGTTGTTTGCCACTGTGCAAACACACTTAGCAGCATTCAGCGGTGGTCAGCACACATACATAGCAATGAATGTGAAAATATACAGCTACTGTCTATAAGTTAAGGGCTGCAATACAGATGAGCCTGGGTTCTAATACAGCAAAGTCCAAAGTTTTATTACTGCTGTTCCAGTTTATTTTATATAATAATTAACATTAGAAAAATAATTACACATAGAAATAACTATCTTTAGCTGTTGCATTCAGCATACACAGGATATCAGATATAGAGTGGATATAAAAAGTGTACACACCCCTGTTAAAATGCCAGGTTTTTGTGATATAAAAAATGATACCACAATAAATTATTTCAAGACTTTTCCCACTGTTAATGTTACCTATAACCTATACTAACCTATACAATTCAATTGAAAAACAAACAAATCTATTAGGGGAAAAATATAAAAAATAAAAAATGTACAATAAGCTGGCTGCATAAGTGTGCACACCCTTAAACTAATACTTTGTTGAAGCACCTTTTGATTTAATTACAGCATTCAGTCTTCTTGGGTAGGAGTCTATTAGCATGGCATATCTTGACTTGGCAATATTTGCCCACTCTTCCTTACAAAAGCCCTTCAAATCTGTCAGATTGCAAGAGCATCTATTGTGCACAGCCCTCTTCAGATCATCCCACAGATTTTCTATTGGATTTAGGCCTGAGCTCTAGCTGGGCCATTCCAAAACTTTAATTTTCTTCTAGTGAAGCCATTTGTTTGTTGATTTAAGTGCATGCTTAGGGTCATTGTTGTATTGAAAGGTGAAATTTCTCTACATATTCAGCTTTCTAGCAGACGCCTGAAGGTTTTGGGCCAAAAGTGACTGGTATTTGGAACTGTTCATAATTCCCCTCCACCTTAACTAAAGCCCCAGTTCCAGCTGAAGAAAAGCAACCCCAAAGCATGATACTACCACCACCATGCTTCACAGTGGGGATGGTGTTCTTTTGGTTATGCGAAGTGTTGTTTTTGCGCCAAACATACCCTTTGGAATTGTGGGCATAATGTTCAACCTTGGTCTCATCAGACCATAACACATTTTCCCACATGCTTTTGGAAGACTTGATGTATCATTTTGCAATTTTGGCTGGGCCTGGATGTTTTTCTGTGTAAGAAAAGGCTTCCATCTTGCAACCCTACCCCATAGTCCAGACATATGGAGAATACGGGAGATTGTCTCATGTAATACACAACCAGTACTTGCCAGAAATTCCCGCAGCTCCTTCAGGGTTGCTGTAGGTCTCTTGGCAGCCTCCCTGGCCAGTTTATATCTTGTCTTTTCATCAATTTTGGAGGGATGTCCAGTTCTTTGCAATGTCAGTGTTGTCCCATATTTTCTCCACTTTTTGATGACTGTCTTCATTGTATTCCATGGTATATCCAATGCTGTGGAAATTGTTTTGTACCCTTCTCCTGACTGATACCTTTCAACAATGAGATCCCTTTGATGCTTTATAAGCTCTCTGTGAACCATGGCTTTTGCTGTAGCAGGCAACTGAGTAAATGACAGGAAAATCCTACTAGGACAGCTGAACTTTATTTGGGATTAATCTGAGTCTCTTTAATTGATGACAGGTGTGTACCCAAGAAGACTGAATGCTGTAATTAAATCAAAAGGTGCTACAACAAAGTATTAGTTTAAGGGTGTGCACACTTATGCAACCAGCTTATTGTACTTTTTTTATTTTTTATATTTTTCCCCTAACAGATTTATTTTTCAACAGGTTATAGGTCACATTAAAGATGTGAAAAGTTTTGAAATGATTTATTGTGGTCTCATTTTTATATATCGCAAAAAAACTGGCATTTTTAACAGGGGTGGGTACACTTTTTATATCCACTGTATATTAAATGGGTCTACATCAGCAGACTGAAAAAACAAAAGACTGAATCCCAAAATACTGAAAACTCAAAATACTGAAGGATGGAACTTGCCCCTTCTCCACTGTTGTGCAATTACAAAGTTGGTATATATAATTAGCAGGGAGTGTGGGGGTGCATCTCCCCCATATGAGGGGTGCAAGGGGGCTTGCCCCCTGCATTTAAAATGTTTTCAGTATTTTGTGATTCGGTCTTTTGGTTTTTCAGTCTTCTGAAGTAGACCCATATTAAATATGTAACTGTGTGTATCAGTAGAATTACGGTTCTACAATTAAACATTTATTTTCTGCATTTTCATGTCACATACATGCATGGCTAAACACTCAATTATTTAATGTATATGTATAACTAATGAACAGTTCTGACAAACAAGATCTCACTTGCAATGAGCATTCTGCCCAGTAATGACTGTAAAAAATATACATGTAGCCCAACCTTCCCTGTAACAACTGGCATAACTAAATACTTGTAATGCAAGTGAACCAGGATTCTAATCTAGCCCATCCTCAATTTTATTAATGCTTGCCTACTCAATTTTAAAATGGCTTTATTTGTTTTTACAGTAAAAAAACAATGTAAACATAATTACAGATAAGAATAAGTATGTGTAGCACTGGAGCTCATATAAATTATATGTGTGGCCGAGGGTACACTGGCAATTATGTTTCTGTAATTATAATTGTCTTTTCTGGCTTTAGATGAACTTTCTGCTTCAATGATAGACATACACACATGAATGTATAAACCAGGACCTTGCCAGGTCGCATACATACATACATACATACATACTTGGTTAATACCTCACTCAGTGAAGTGTATATATAATTAATGAACATGTCTGACAAGCACTTATTCTGTAGCAAGGATGAAAAACACTTATGCTGAAGATTATGTTTTATCTGTTTTACATAGGTTTGAATCTCACATGGTACACGTGACTTTTGTCCGTGTGTAATGTTCAAATCAAACCCAGTCTATTGCTCTGTGTGTGTGTTTGTGTTTGTGTGTGTGTTTCTATGGCTGGTGGTACATAAGGGTCAGTGTATGACCTTTGGAATCACTCTTCATTTTACTACCACTTAGGAGAACATTTAACATAGTCCTATACATCCACCATCCTCTTTTGTCCTATGGCCACATGATATCTTTCCTGCAGATGAGTGAAGGATGTCTTCATGTCAAATATGCTTACACACATCATGAAGCAGCATCCTTGCATGAGCTTCTGCAAGCTATCTCCAGACCACTGCATGTGTGATTGCTAATTCTGTCATGGTGTGGTGTGGTGCACATGCCCCATATGGATAGTGGCAGTATGTAATGCAATCCAACAAATACACACATATGCATAATAGTCTTACTATCTTCCATCATATAGATGTAGGGAGTTTGTTAGTTTGTTTTAAATGGTATAATAATGGCTAGGATTTATGTGATATTGGCCATTAGCCTAATAATGTCATATGACCATATGAACATTTGACATGTCAATATTGCTGACATTGACATGGGCTATTTTGTGGTGTGGATGTACGATATGGCTACATGAGGGTATCACAATCTGTGATGTGAGCCAATATATTGATAGCAACTGCTGTCATTTCATTACATGGGCCTTCTTTAACATCAGTAGTAATATGCCTCATGAGAACTGTTAACTTGGTATGGTATGATACACTTTTATGTATATTGGCTTATTTGGCTTATTAGGACATGTGCTGTAGTGGAGCAGATCAATATTCTACACAGTTCTCATTCCACTATCGCAGTGTTACTTGCAGTATAGAGCAGGTGTTCATGTGTCTATCTATCATCATTAAGTGCTCTGTGACAGACATCAATATAAATTCATACTGGTTATATGTGCACATAAGCCTTGTTTCATCCACATGTTGTAATGCTGTGATATACACAACAATATCACATGTTTTGATTCAATTGTAACCTTTTGGAATTCATTGTATGAGCAGCTGTGTTGCTATTCCCAAGGATTATTGAGGTGGCCAGCACCACCATTGTGTGACTATTAGCATTTGTGTCAGGAAATGTTCTGCATGCGCCACAAACGACTGAGCTGTAATGTGTACTTATATAGCATCAGGCCACTCAAACACAGCTTTCACATGAAACCCATATACTGTAGGCATATGTTGTGCAATTGATATAATTACATGACATTGGTACACTGTGAACAGTACCAGTGTGTGGAATATGATGTATGGCCAAGGTTGTATATGGAGGTATTTTCACAAATCATATATTTCAATAAATGTGAAATGTTAATGGGAATACACAACTAGGCACAGAGCTGTTGGTGGATGCCACCAGTCATACTCGACTGGAGGAAATAGAAAATCTGCTAGCTGACAGTTTGTCTTATACTTCACCCCTGTGTCCCAACTGGCCATCAGCCAAATTATACATACAAACATAACTCAGTTTTTATTATCAATATCAGCTTGTCTGTGTACTCTCTACAGCTAATAAAACAGAACCAATGGGCCTTGACAGCATTATAGGTTGCCTATAGATTGCCTTAAACCTGATCTAACAGACACAGTTGGATCACTACTTCAACACAGCCTGCAGACAGCCTATGTTCTCATAGAAGGGTGTACCACAACATGCATTCATCTGACTGGTTGAACATCACCTGATGCATGGGGTTATAGACCCATACTGCTGACTGTCCTTGTCTGTGAGGTAGACCAACGAGTCATCAGAGAACTTATCAAAAAGGACACAGGTAATCTGTGTGCCAAACCCATGTTTGATTTGTTAAGGCTACATCATATCTATTCTATCTCTTTGATGTATTCGTGAAGGTCACCAAGGGCATGTATGAGGAAAACAATATCATCCTCCATAACTTGACCTGGCGAAGGTATTTGACACAAGTCTACACTCAGATATTACAGAGAAACTGTCTCAAGTGGGCATGAACACCTACATCACCAAGTGGGTAGATAACTGGATCCCATACATGACAGATAATGTTGAAATGTGTGAATTCACCTCTATCTTGAATTCAGTGACCAGATCCGTACCTCAGGATGCCATACTAGGCCATTTCCTGTTCGGTATTTAAGTCACAAAAGTTAAAACTAGCTTATGCATCCTTTGTCTTACCATCTTTGTGGAGTACTGCAACTTATAGACAATCATTGAATCCAAGATTTGTATTGGTGTAATGCAGACAGTATTAACACAGGCAAAGGATTGTTGCCAGAGCCATGGAGACACAGTAAATAAAAATCATAGGGGGAGTATTTCCTTTATGAATGCAAATACATAAGCTAATTACAATATGGACAGCACACCCCTATGAGCAGACCAAATTGTATGTGACCTGAGTACTCAGGTAGATGGTAAGTGGAATGTCCACCGGCATGTGCCCACAGAGGTGACTAATCCCTTGTATGTAGTACAACTCCTGAGTATGTGAAGCACATCCATTTCACAGGGCATTATAGTCCTATTGTTCTCAGTGCTCATCACAACAATGCAAATGTTTCCATGTACCCCCCAACACATCTTCCAGGGATGAGTTAGTCAAGTGTACCAGTTTTGCCACAGTGAGCGCCCACACATCTTATTGGCCATAACTATGTATTCCTTATGATGCATAATCATTAGGAGTTGATAGTGCAGAACCCCCTTCAAGGTGTTATACAAGATGCATGTGTGATATGTGTTCCTGTGATGCACACAGTAAATACATAGCTGATTGACAACATTGATTGCATGGGTTAAATCTGTGAAAGTGTGGATACTGGCATATATATATATATATATATATATATATATATATATATATATATATATATATATATATATATATATATATATACACCATGCAAACCTATCAATTAGCCAGGATTGCTCATTATTTAAACTACAGGTATAACAGTGTCCCTCTTAACACCTCAAAAAATGTTAATTTTTGAGGAAGGTGTGCTTGATTCCCCTTATAGATTACTGACAAATCATGACAGCTGTACAAGTGATTTTAATTGTATCCAACTGTTACTTTGATTTTAATTGTATCAATTATGTGAGGTCCTATCAAATGTAGGACAGGGTTATTTAAACAGTAGTTGAGAACATTTGTTTGTCTGAAGAAGTCCCACTATTTAAGTATTCAAGTACTGTGTTTCGTTAAATAAATTTCCTTTGCTTCAAGAACAGCGTTTACATTTGTTGCATTCGTGTGTTGGAGTATTTTGATGCAATTCTCAGCACTTTTTTCTATTTTTCCTGGTTTGTTTTTCATCGAGGAGCTGTACAATTGTGTTCTTACAAAGTCATGTATAATAACTCACAATCAAATATTTTACATGAATGACAGAGATTAATGCTGGTATTATTCTGATATTGTCCATGATTGTGCACACTTCTGTCTACTGGTGACACTTAGAAATCAGACCAAAAAAATGTATTAATAAAGATAAAAAAAACTTCTACTATAAGCCACCCTCAGCCTTGAACTCTAACCCCCCCAAAAATTTGGAACTCCTTAAACCAAATACTACATCCTGGTGGTCCCTGCTCTCCCAATCCTTGTCCTGATAACGCTCCCAAAGACACTGCCTCCACCTTCAACACATATTTCATTGACTCTATATCCAAACTATTTAACCCCAGTGCCAATTCATCTACCTTTAATAATATTTCTAACCACTCTCTATCAAATTCCACTATACTCTCATCAAATTCTTTTTCCTCAAACCTGTACCCACTAACTACATCAAATCACTACTTTCTAAACTCAAACCTTGCTCAGCTTCAACCGTCAACATTCCTTCCCTTTTCCTTCAGTTACCTGCTGACTCTCTTGCTCTCCCTGTATCTATCTTAGTAAACCACTCCATTTTAGAGTCCAAAGTCCCTTCCATATGGAACCAATTCTTCACTCTACCAATACATAAAGGAGGTAACTCCTCAGACATCATTAATTTAAGACCAATTGCCATCCTCTCTCCTCTCTCTAAAGTTCTGAAAAATGCAAACATAAACAGGTTATGCACTACCTACTCTCTGAAAATCTGCTTACACCTACGCAGCATGCCATTAAACCAAAGCATAGTACTACTACTGCCCTACTATCATTCCTTAATACTATAGCCCTTGCTAGAGATAACAACAAACTTGTCTCCTGCCTATTCTTAGATCTCTCTAAAGCCTTTGACACCATCTCTCACCCTCTCCTTCTGCACAAACTAACCAACCTTAACTTCTCCCCTGCCACTGTTGCATGGTTTTCCAGCTACCTCACTGACAGATCTCAAACAGTGAAGTGGCAATCTGCACTCTCCCCTCCTCTCCCAGTTAAAATGGGTGTCCCTTAGGGTTCCATCCTTGGCCCACTACTTTTCAACATCTTTACTGTCTTTCTTTTGGCTTTTCCCGGTTAGGGGTCGCCACAGCGGAACTCCGGTCCGCTAATGATTGGTAGTTGATTTTTTACATGCTGGCTTGCCGGGCCTAACACACAACCTTCAATGAAGGAATGCCCATCCATGCATGTCGACACACAGAAGACGCTCTAACTGAGAATCGAACGGGCAGCATCTAACTGTGAGGCGACGACACTACCGCAGCACCACCACCGCAGTTTTCAACATCTTTACTAATCTTCTTTATTCTTCCTGTCCTCAGTCATCATTGGTCCAATGCACTGATGACTTTACTGTCATCACTATTGCTGACTCTCCCTCCAAACTCATCTCTACAACACAGGCTTCTTTTAACTCAGTTGAAAACTGGCTCTCTGATAATCAGCTTATCCTTAACCCAAAAAAACTAAGCTACTGCTTTTTCTTCTTAAAAACTACAACCACATTAAATCCACTTTCTCAATCCTGTCCCTCAATAACACACACATCAAGGTGGAAGCTAGCACTAAACTCCTTGGTGTCATCATTGATGGCCAACTTAAATTCGATCTACACATTAACAATTGTATCAAGAAAACTCATCAGAAACTAGGGCTCCTCTACCGCAACAAAATGTTTCTCACCAGTGAAGCTAAAGTAACTCTCTCTTATGCCTGCCTCCTACCCAGTCTATTTTATGGCTCTCAAATTCTTACTTGCCTCAACTCCACACTGCTTGCCAAATTTGAATCTACGTACAAAAAGATAGCCAAATTTGCAACACATCAGACTTACAAGTCGCATCACTGTCTCTCACTCAAACACCTTAACTTGCTTGAACTACCTTACCAGCTTCTTCTCTCTCAACTCCAGATCATTCACTCCATCCTTTATCAGCTTTCTTACTGTCTTACCCTATCATCTGTCATCTCCTACTATTCACCTGCTAGATCCTTTGGGAGCTCTAACCTAGAGCTGCTACAAATCCACAAACCTAAAACTAAGAAAGGATGTATTCTCTATAGCTATAATCCTTCCAAGGCATGGAACAAACTCCAACTAGAGATCAGGTCACTCATGCAACTTAATCAATTCAAGCTAGCCACTAAAGAATTCCTGTTAAGCCAAAGGACCTGCCTCTGTACCCACCCCCCTTAAACAGTTTATCAACCTTAACTGCACACCTCTATCTGCTCCCAACCTATGTAACTTTCTCTAACTCTCTAGACCTTGTCTCACATTAACTTCTCTATCCTAAGCACATTACATAATTCTTATCTGCATAATGTAAGATTTTACGTCTGGTGACAAAACTATTGTTAGTCCTTCTGAATGATGTAAGATTCTAAATCTGTCAGACATAGTGATTAGTTTACTGTAGTAAATCCTTGTTTTTTTATGTATATGTTGCTTTAAATATTTTCTGTAAACCAGTTGTTGATTGTTTACTTATTTTTGTAAATTATAGTCTTTAGAGCATGTGGATCATTTCTCCCCGGGCCTCCACTGGAAAAGGACTACTTAGCTCAGTCGGACAAACCCGGTCAACAAATGTAAAATAAGTAAATAAATAAATACTGATGTCCATCAGCCTGTTGCTACATGCCTCGCTTGGTTGAGATGTATGCTGACATTACATTCATATTCAGGCAACTCATTTTCAACATCTTTACAATATGCACCTACACTCTATTGTACATGCTGTCCTTGATTAATGTCCTCTCCAGTCATCCTATCAGGATGCTTATACCTCAGAAAATCTTCTACATTGTTATGGCACCTTGTGTGTGACAGTCACATAATATAGAATGAAAGTGTGATGATATGACTATACCCATACAAGAGGTGTAAGCAGCAGTAGGTACTGTAACATGTAGATATTTATTATTTATTTATTTTATTTTACATTTGCTGACCGGGCTAGTCTAACTGGATACATGTCCATTTTCCGTACAGGCCCAGGGAGAAAAGCTCCGAGGAAGCACAAAAATATAATCACGTATACAAAGATTAATTTTATGTTAAACATTGTTAGAAAGAAAGACCAGGAATAATCTCAGAGTTCCAGGGAGATAAGCTCTGAAGAAGCACGAATATAATAACAAATACAAGATGAATTTCATGTTAAACATTGCTAGAAAAAAGACAAGGAATAATCTCAGTGGTCATTTGTTCTTAGTGTAGTGCTAAGTTAGAAACACTTAACATAATACAGATGTAGTTGCAATATAGCATTTAAAGGATAGCAGCTGAGTTAGATAAGTTATTAGTAAGCAGGTTGGAATAAAGAAGGACAACAAAAGTATGAGCTGCAATATTCAGAATATGTGTTAAAAACAGGTTTAATTAAAGAAGTTTTGAGGAGATAATAAGAAAAGATCTAGAAAGGAATAAGTTTGTTGTTAGTAAGAAAAGGAACAAGAATATAGAAAAGAGGAGCATAGGTAGATCCAAGGAAGAAAGGTAATATATCAGTCAGGTTTAGTACAAGGGCATAACCACTGTGTTCTGAGAAAAAGTTTCAATTTGCTTTTAAAGAGTGATATTGAGGGAACAGAGAAAAGTTCAGTAGGAAGATGGTTCCAGGATTTTCCAGCAGTATTACAGAAAAGAGAGTCTCCTGCCCTGTTGTTAGATTTACAAATATTTACCAGCAGTCTTTGTGACGAACGTAAGGTCTTAAGATTGTTGTAGGGGACAATGAGGGTAGATAGTATATGGGTATCTGTAGGATGGTAAAGAGTTTTGTGGACAATGGTAAGTTGGTGGAATTTAAGCTGATTTTGTAATTCAAGCCATCCTAGTTGCTTTAGGTTAATACAGTGGTGGGTTCTGAAAGGGTTTCCAGTGGCAAATCTGGCTATGCTATTGTAGGCACTTTCCATTTTATTAAGGTTGATTTTAGAGAGGTTACTGTATATGGGTGAGGCATAGAGGAGAGTAGAAATTAGGTGAGTATATGCAATAGTTGTTCTTGCTGTAGGAGAGAGAAAGGGTTTGATTCTGTAGAGAGAGCCCAGTTTTCTGTTAACAGATTTTAAGGTATTATTAATATGGGTATCAAAGTTAAGGTTGTTATCTATGGTGATACCAAGTAGTTTGGTAGTCGAGTCTGGGGATATAAGAGTATTGTTATTGGCTGTTACTGTGAGGTTTAATGGGGGGGACTTACTAGTAGGAGTGAAAAGAAGGAGTTTAATTTTTTTGGGATTAAGTAGGAGACAGCATTGAGTAAACCATAGTTCGACTGTGTTAAAGATCTTTTGGGTGAGGGAGTAAAGCTCAGGTATGGATGTGGCTGAGCATATAAGTGTCGAATCATCTGCATATTGTATGCATGTAGCTTGGGGTATTGCTAGGTGAAGGTCGTTGATAAATATAGAAAATAGGAGTGGTCCTAATATGGACCTTTGGGGACCCCTATGTTAATGGGTAGATCAGCCTGTTGTCTGTTTTCTAGATAGGATTGGAACCATTTTATAGCAGATGCATCTAGTGACAGAGATTTGAGGATATTTATAAGTATTTGGTGATTTACCATATTGAATGCCTTAGATGGATCTATAAACAGTGCAGAGGAAAGCCTATTAAGGTTACGGTTTTTGTTGATACAGTGAGTGAAGGAAAGAAGGGCAGTAGTAGTGCTGTGTGAGGGTCTGAAACCATGTTGTGAGTTGGAAAGTAAGTTATATTGGATTAGGTGGTCTAGAAATTGTTTATGGATGCATTTTTCCATGATTTTAGCTAGGGGAGACAGAAGGGCAATGGGACGGTAGTTGGAGAGTTCAGTGGAGTTTCCTCCCTTATGAAGGGGAATAATATGGGAGACCTTCCATATGCTTGGGATGTGTCCTTCAGTGATAGTTCTATTAATAAGAATGGAAATGGGGTATGCTATAGATTTGGCTGCCTTTTGTAAGTATTCAGTGGGAATCTTGTCAGCTGTAGGAGTGCATGGTTTGAGCTTTTGGATGAGGGCTAGAATGTATGTAGTTGGTACTGGTTGGAAGAGAAAAGGAGGGGGTGGGTTAGTGATATGGTTGGATAAAGGTAAGTCCTGAGTAGATAGCTGATTAGTAAGATTTTGTATGGCCTCAGTGAAATAGATATTAAAGGTATTAGCAGTCTGTTTCGGATTCTCTTGGTCTGTGTCTTGTGGGTGTGGTGTGATGGATTGACCTGGGTGTAATAATTGATTAATACTTGCCCAGAACTTTTGTGATTGATTATGGTGGGTCTCTTGGAATTGTAAGTAGTAGTTTCTTTTGTCAGTCTGCACTGCTTTTTTAGTTTTGTTTCTTAGTTGTCTGAAGTTTTGTTGATCTACTGGGTTTTTAGTTGATCTTGATTTGTTCCAGTATTTATTTCTGAGCTTGATTTTTTGCCTGGTTTCTTTTGAAAGCCATGGAGCAGATATGTGATTACTGTTCATGCTACAACTTTCTTGTCTTTGTGGTGTATGTACATTGACATGCCCTCATCTGCTGTACATTATCATGTTTCACCTGTCCTGTTCCCTGTGTCCATTCCTACAATTAATGTGTGTGACCCCTTTCAATACACACACTACCCCTGAATAAGTATTTATAATGCAGTCTATATACCCTTGCTGATTATCACCAAAACGTTTACTCAGTATACCTAAAGCAGGTTTGCACAGTACTCTGCATTGACTATGTTCATATGTGTTTAATCCTTATGCATTGCCTTATATTAAACCCTGGTAGTTACTGTGGCTGTCCACACAATCCTACATAACTAGTTTGCATGAAGGTAAATGGGTTTGCATGTCTGCAGGTGTATATGCTGCTTTACATGTCTTCCTGGCAGGCAACACTGTTGGTGGTCACAGAACCACACTTGTATTCGTGTATGTGAGATGCATGGCATTCATATGCAATTAGCAATGCTGATCATCATGCTAACATGTGAACTCCATATATGCTTTGCACTTAGCCTACATGGAGTTTATTGAATCCCCAGGAAGGTTTAAATGTACCAATGGGAACAAGTGTCCCAAATCGACAGCTGCATACACCAGCATAATCTGCCCTAAAATGAAGATATCCATGCTAAGATCCATGTTACAGCCTGTGTTCCTACTTGCATTAATTGCTGTCGATTCTTGTCTGAAAAGCAGCTTGTATGTTTTCAGAAAACATTAACTTATTCCCCGGGCATCCGCTGAAAAGGGACCTGCGTCCAGTCAGAATTTCCTGGTAAACAAATGTAAATAAATAAATAAACATTCAGCCTATTGGCTTTTATTGCAAAGCAATCAGCTTGGCTCCATGGAAACCTAAGAAGAAAATGTACATCTGCCCTCAGCTACAGGCTTTTCAAACATTTTATTATATTCAGTCTTCTCTTATGTACCTGTATACACAAAAAGTTGTTATTAGATTAAGCCAAGGGCTTTATTCCAGGCATTCACCCATGAAAAGTTAGAGAAAACATATCAACTATATATATATATATATATATATATATATATATATATATATATACACTTTTACACCTCATTCCCCTCCCCAACAGCCCAAGATTATAGTATATTAACTTAAACATGCTTTTGTGCAGCCCTTCTTTTTTTCTTTTACATTGAAATGACCACATTTCTTAAAACTGAAAAAGAAAAAAATGGCACTTGCTTACTTCAGTATCTTTATCACATATGGCAGTAAATGAAAATGCTTTATTATATAACATACAATTTATATCATGAAATGTTTTATACAAATACTAAGAACAAAAATTTGTTTACTTACAGTTACTTTTTTCCCTTTGCTTTTAGTATCCTTCAACATATCAATTACATGAAGTTTGATATATGCTTTTCAGTCCCACACAAGTTTAACATAGTTAACAAACGTCCAGTCTTTCTACTTTTTCTTGCAAAGTTATATTTCACAGATATAATTGATTCTTTACAATCTCATATTTATTCACTAATTTTAGTGTTGCTGGTCTTCTTCCTGTTCATCTCCATTTCCCAACCCCCGACTCCAGTTCAAGTCCAGAAAACTCCTGAGTCTTCTAATCAGCTCATGAGCTTTGTTCTGTCTCTCAAGCATTTTCCTTAGGAACATTGGAAAAGGTTTCACTGGCAAAGTTTCCCTAGCAGCTTAATTATCAGATGAATGAGAAGCAAAATTTGTTTCTGTTTCTTGGCTTGCTTTTGTTAGACTAACTTTTCTATTTCCTCCTTAGCCTGTTCTGCATCCAAAAATTACTTTGATCCTCCAGGAAAAATATTTTGACAACAGTTGTACACAGCAGCTTTAATCTCACACCTGCCTTTCAACATTCCATGATTACTAGCATACATTTGTTTTTCTTCTTCTTTGTGTAAAATGTGTAATCATTTTCCACAAATATTTTACTCTTCTGCCACAGTTTTGCCAGAATCAAGTCTTTCTGCTGATATGATTGCATTTTTGTTAATATAGGTCTTAGCTGCTTTCTCACGGACGGGTTTTGAGCATACCCACGATGTGCCCTTTCTAGTAACAAATCTTACTGTGGAATACCAGTCCAATTGCTTATTTGTGCTTTCATAAAACACATTCTGTTCCTTCTATTTTCTCTAGTACAACAGGAAATCTCAGGTTTTCCCTGTGTCCTCTGTCTGCTAACTCTCCCATTTTTTGAATCAGCTTTTTTTGATCAGTCTGGTACTCAGCAAGCCTGTTCTTCATTTCAACCACTGATTTTTTCCAGTTTTATCAGGTCATCTGAATTGCTGTTTAAAGCTTCTTCCATTGTTTCCAGTCTTTTGTTATTTGCGTTGATATACTCCTTCAGTTTTTTTATTATTTTTTAATCAAGTCTGAGCATATTTGATTTATTTTTTCTCTTGATTACTGGAAGACATGTCTTGCGCCAAAGCTGTAGCTTGAACTGCTTTTTGTTGAACAGCTGCAGGATTTTCCCCAGTCAGAGTTTTTTTCTTCACTTTTTCTAGTTGATTCTCTTTCAGATTCTTAAAGTTTCTTAGTAAAATAAAACAATCTGACTACCACAAGAAAGGGGCAAAACGTAAAAACTGTATGTTTTATTATAATAAAATGAGCACCTTCACTACAACTAGTAGCTTCTTCAGACTATCCATTACAAAATTTCTAATCAGAATCAAAGAAAGAATATTAGAACATATTAATTACATTATGAAATTAGATGAACATAGTGCACTAGCTAAACATGTAATGGACAAGGGTTCTGACCATAGGTTTAGATTTATTGTTCTAGAAATGATGAAAGTAGGTTTAAGAGAGGATGATTTAAAGTCTAGGACTGAATGTACCAAATTAAGGTGGATAATATCGATGAAAACAGACACTTATCCTGGATTGAAAGTGAAAGTGAAACCAATGTTAAAAACTTGCAGCTTAGTACAGTAATTATAATTTATATTTATATATGTTATTTGCATAGTTTTTTGGTTTATTTTTATATTTTATATATTATCGAGAAGTTTTTATCACTTATAAGTTTATATTGGGTCGCTTATGTATTGAATAGGGTATGTTCACATTTTTAAATGTGATTTGCAATATGTAGAGGGTCTATATTACATGATCAAAGTTTCAAAACTTCGAATCTGATATGGTCAATGCCATATAATCAAAGTCTTGAAACTTTGAAAATGTAATAAAACAAAACAACCTACAAAAACAAACATTTAAATACTCTAAGCAAGGAGCCAAGCCCACCTGCACCCCCAGCTTGGGGGGGCTGCATCCCCTACACCCCACACTACTTAAATATACCAATTCCAAGATTGCACTACAGTGCAGAAAAGGGAAATCTTCCCTTTCCACGCTGTACAGAGATCTCTGTTGAAAGATTCAAAGTTTCCAGACTTCGATCATATGGTGTCAACCATATCAGATTAGAAGTTTTGAAACTTCGATCTTCTGATATAGACCCTATGTAGAGAGGTGTGTTTCAATGCTTATTTGAGATTGGATAAAGACTTCCTGCCTAGATGAACATGCTGTTTAAATACTGATTAGAAATGTTATAATGGATGGTCTGAAGAAGCTACTAGTTGTAGTGAAAGTGCTCACCTTATTATAATAAAACAGACTGTTTTTACATTTTGTCCCTTTCCTGTGGTGGTCGGATTGTTTTATTTTACTATTTATTCTTTCTGCATTTCCAACCATTACCTGCTGACATTATCTGTGGCTTGTAATATATCTGTTTTTGAAAGTTTTCAGGACATGGCAGAGGGGGCTAATGTAGAACTTGGATATACTATTAACAAGAATTTGGAACCTAAAGAAGATCACCTTCATTGTGTATTGCTTGTTAGCAACAACCCTTTACTTCAAATCTCAAATGATGCTTTGGAAAATGATTTAATGACTGACAATGAACAGGTGGGCTTATTTTTTGAAAGCTTTAAACTGCTTGAGAGCAAGCTATATAGATACAAACAGCTTCAATGGCAGCGAATGCATTTTGAAGCTGAGTTGGTTCACAGAGTTGTGCCTCGTGGTTTATGAGTATTGATAATGCTGACCTATGGAGCAGTATATCCTGAACTGCTTAACTGCTTGAGCAAAAATTGGAATATTTTGAGGGGTGATGCGGACATATATAATTATTTAGGACATAACCCTGTTTTTGTCTACAAGATGGATCATAACATTATGGCCCAGTTGGAAAACCATAATACTGACAGGAAATCTAAGATGCTTAAAGGAACTCGTAAATGTGGGTCTTGTAATCAGTGTATGCATATTTATGTGGAAAATGCTACCTTTCTGGGAAACACTAGTAAAAGTAAAGTAATTTTCCAGTCAGGAAATTGTAACACTAAGGGAGTAGTGCATTTAGCATTACATTCTACTTGCCTGGTATACTATGTCAGAAAAACTGAAAGGTCTTTGAAGAATAGAATATATGAACACACATATGATATAAAAAAAAAGAATACAAATAATGCTTTATACAAGCACATAGAACAGAACAACACCAGTCATATGTTTAGGTTCACTATTATTGATAAGGTGTATACTAACACTAGGGGTGGCTATGTTAAGTTACTACTTGAAGAAAAAGAAGTAATCTGGTAATTAAAGTTAAATGCCAGTAGCCCCCCCCCCGCCCCGGTATTAATGATCACGTATCACTGAAACCCTTTTTAAAGTCTATGGCATGAAATAATTTGTCCCATTAAATGATATATGAACAAGATGTATACATATACTTATATTTAATACACTAATTGTCATTAACTTTTACATATTTTTTGTAGTTATTTACATATATATTTATGATACTTTTAAGAATACTGTAAGTCACAAAGGAAGCGGAGTACAGCAGAAGTAAGAACAAAACTCCAAATTTAATTCCAAGAATGTGTACTTATAACATACGGATGAGCGCTTTCACCATTACAGCTTCTTCAGATCCTGGATCTGAAGAAGCTGTAATGGTGAAAGCGCTCATCCGTATGTTATAAGTACACATTCTTGGAATTAAATTTGGAGTTTTGTTCTTACTTCTGCTGTACTCCGCTTCCTTTGTGACTTACATTATATCTACCTCACGGAACTACAGCGTTTGCTTGCTGAGCAGTGGATTTTACTTTACTTAACTTTTAAGAATACACTTACATTTGTTCTATACATATTTAGGTTTTTACTTAAAATAAGATTGTTTAAATTAATATAAAAGTATTTTATTTAGACATATTTAATACATATTTTTACTTTATATTTTGTATTTCTATCAGTCATACATATTTTTTTATAAAGAACAATCTTTTCATATTTTATGTAATTACTTTGATTACTTATTCAAATTTATTGTTACATCATTTCCGGATTAAATTGATTTGTTCCTGTGGCTATAAATAGTTTTAGTACCATTGCATTCTTTGAATCTGATGAAGTCCAATTAAATTAGAAGAAAGCACTCATTCCGTTTTGTATTTATTTGAATAAAAAAGAGTTTGTTGTTTCATTTGGGAGTCTTTATGGTCTTTATCCATTAGCCTGGATCATCTGTACTTTTGTGTGTTATTGACTGCCTTTTCATTTACTTTTGGACTTTTGTTGGCTTTGGAGTGGCTTTTTGGGCTAAATGGATTCTTTAGATAAAATCCCATCTCTTTTCTTACCTGGTCAGCACAACGAGTTCAACAGACAGTAAAGGGTGAACTTACTAGACTCAGAGATTATGAGTCATCCACAGAGACTGCCTACTTCCACCCTAGAAACAGTGACGTCAATAGGAGGTGGGCTGAACATGGAAGTGAGAAGTGTAAGCAAAGCAGGAGACCTTGGCATTCTAATTTCTAATGAAGGTCTTATCCACCACCAAGGAACAGAGTACAACACTTCTATCACTGGCCATGATACAACTTTTAATGATGAACATCTCCGGTGTGGTGCAAAACCAATGAAGACAGTACCCCAACAGACATACGTGACAGTATCAGGCAACAACAATTCCCATGGCTTAGCAGCTATGAACGTTGTTGCTGAATGCATCATGGTAAAAACTCTTTTTATCAAAAAGCCATACACCCAGAAACTTTTGTTGTTAATTTTGAAGACTTTTCAAAAACTGGGTTTACATTTGGGGGTAATGCAATGAATGCCGTTACTAACATTAATATACAGGTACTGGATGCCGTTCCTTACGGTTCCTTAAAAGAAAAAATATTAGGTATGGAAAAGAAGTTATGCACTATTAAATGATTGCAGGTTGACAATGCATATTACCAAAAGTGTATTGAACTAAAAATTGTACCCCAGGTACTTAGGGTGTTTAAGGAACCTATAAGTATGAAAGTGAATGATGAAATTGTTAATGATGTTAATTTATTATTTGATGAATTTGGATTCAGTTTTATGTGTTTGTTGATAAAGCACAATGATACAAAATTAAGTAAACTTTTAGTCAAAGTGCAACTTTTGAACATAGATGTTACACAGGATTTGGTGTTTAATAATTGGAAATAGTTTTATTATAAGAAATTTAGTATTGTTAACAAACATGCTACATCCCTAGTTAAAAGAAAAAAGAAAAAGTTACTTAGAGACACTGTACAGTACAGAAATAAGAATGCATACATTTGGAAAAAGTCCAAGCAGATAAATACTGGGGATACACACGATACTGGTTATGAATATATACAAGACAGTAATAAAGCTTATGTAAGCACACATAAGGCACAAAAGAGGTATTATTACCCTGAACACAAGTCTGGAAATTTTTGGAAAGGCAAAAAACAGAATTCATGGAGGCACAGGGGGAACCATTGGGATTTGGGATAGGGAGGGAAACAAACCTGGAACCAGTTTGCACCCCACAGGCCTTACCCAATGAAGAACCATTGGAGATAGATAAAGTAAGAGAGGTTGTTCATGTTTGCAAAAACTTTAAGATTTTTAACTATACAGATCAAGATGTGACTACAGAACATTTTTCTTTGTCCCTTAAGGGAATGAAATTTGCGCCTACTGTAAAGTTTGATTTAACAGATACAATTTTAGAAGTTAAGTTATTTATTAGAAAGCTCAATTTAGCTATGTGTTTTAAAGATAAGGAACAAGATATGAACATTTCTACTCTAAAGAAAAAAAAGTACTTACAACCCTCCTCTACAGCTTCTATTCTACAGCTTCTATTTTCTACTCTTGAAAAGGTCATCCAGGAAGATATATATATATAAGACCCGTGCTGAAGGATTAGGTAGAAAGAAAAAAGAGTTTAATCTTAGTAAGTCTGAATAGGAACATTTTCAAAAACTTTGTAGTGACAAAGTTACTAGAGTTATGAAGCCCAACAAAAGAGGAGGTATTGTACTTTTTGACCAGATGAATTATACTAATAAGATGTATGACATTTTAAACAATATTGAAGTTTACAAGCCAGTATCTCTCAATGATATTAGTATAACCTATAGATGTATTGATTCTTGGCTCGAAGAATATTTGATGGACCAGAGAATATCTTTCGAGATATATAATTTTATTAAAGTTGAATTTCCGGTATTAGCCACCATATTTGGGATACCAAAAGTTCGTAAGGATGTTTTACACCCACCATTCTGACCTATAGTATCTGGAAGCAAATCTAAACCCTATCCCCCTGGAGTCATGATAGACAATTGGTTAAAGCATGTATACAAGAATATTCCACACTTATTTATTGACTCATGGGATTTTTTTGGGCAGACTAAAACATAAACGTTGGGAAAATTATTTGAAATTTGTGAGCATAGATATGGTATATTTATTCAAGTCAATACCTAAAGATGAAGGATTGGAATTATTTCATGAATCAATGATTAAGTATTCCAATTTACACAATGATAGAATTCTTTTGGTATTGACTTGAACAAATTTACTTTGAGGGCAAATATTTTAAGCAGATTAAGGGTGTTGCTATGGGGGCTTCTTGTGCCCCCATGTTTGCAAAACTTGTGATTACAGAATGGGAAAACAGACATGTTTTTAATAGCACCTACAGTAGATATTTTAAGCTTTATGTGCGCTTCCTGGGCAATGTTTTTATTTTGTGGAAGGGTGAAATGGATGAAATAGAAAAAAATTGTTTTATATTTGAATAATATTTGTTCCTACTTTAAGTTCACCCACACATATCATAGTTTTGGTTTGTCCTTTTTAGACACTTCTATTTCACTTACACCCCATGGTTTTAAATCTAACATATACCATAAACCCATGTTCAGTAATTCTTATTTGGAATTCAGTAGCTGCCATTCCTTTTTGCAGAAAAAAAGCATTTTAAAAGGTCAATGCATTAGAGCAGCTAGGATGACTTCAAATTATACTGATGTGGTGAAGGAACTTAGATAAGCAGGTAATGTGTTCCTGGAGAGAGATTATTTCCATAAATTAGTTAAAGACACTATTGAGTATACATTATCACAATGGGGGTTACTGTATAAACCATTATTAGGAAAAGAGTTTGTCCAGGATGTGGAGAACACAAATAGGGATAATTTTACGAGAGCCATGGTATTGAAATACAGTTTTTTAAACCTATTATTAAAGATGTGTTATCCAAAAAGTGGAATATTTTTAGGGGTGATGTGAACATATATAATTATTTAGGACATAACCCTGTTTTTGTCTACAAGACAGATCACAACATTAAGGCCCAGTTGGAGAACCATAATTTTGACAGGAAATCTAAGATGCTTAAAGGAACTCGTAAATGTGGGTCTTGTAATCAGTGTATGCATATTTGTGAAGAGAATGCTACCTTTTTTTTTGGGAAACACTAGTAGAAGTAAAGTAATTTTCCAGTCAGGAAATTGTAATACTAAGGGAGTAGTGTATTTAGCATTACTTCTACCTGCCCGGCATACTATGTCAGGAAAACTGAAAGGTCTTTGAAGAACAGAATATAAGAACACACATATGATATTAAAAAAGGCAATGCAAATAATGCTTTAAACAGGCACATAGAACAGAACAACACCAGTCATACTTTTAGGTTCGCTATTATTGACAAGGTGTGTACTTACCCTAGGGATGGCAACGTTAAGTTACTACTTGAAGAAAAAGAAGTAATCTGGCAATTAAACTTAAATGCCAGTAACCCCCCCCCCTCTGGGTATTAATGATCACATATCACTGAAACCCATTTTAAAGTCTACGGCCTGAAATAATTCGCTCCATTAAATGATAAATGAACAAGATGTGTACATATACTTATATTAATACACTAATTGACATCAACTTTTACATATTTTTTGTAGTTTTTTACATGTATATGATACTTTTAAGAATAAGCTTACATTTGTTCTATACAATTAGGTTTTTATTTAAAATAATATTGTTTAAATTAATATAAAGGTCTTTTAGTCAGACATATTTAATACATATTTATACTTTATATTTTATATTTCTAAAATATTGTATTTATTTATTTATTGTCATATTTTACCAGTCATACATCTTTTTTATAAAAAGCAAGCTTTTTATATTTTATGTAATTACTCTGATTACTTATTCAAATTTAATGTTACATCATCTCCTGGTTAAATTGCTTTGTTCCTATGGCTATAAATAGGTTTAGTGTCATTGCAGTCATTGAATCTGAAGAAGTCCAGTTAAACTGGATGAAAGCCTTCATTCCATTTTATATTTTTTGAATAAAGAAGAGTTTGTTGTTTCATTTGGGAGTCTTTATGGTCTTTATCCATTAGTCTGGATCATCTGTACTTTTGTAACTTATCC
Source organism: Protopterus annectens (assembly GCF_019279795.1). Taxonomy (NCBI): domain Eukaryota; kingdom Metazoa; phylum Chordata; order Ceratodontiformes; family Protopteridae; genus Protopterus; species Protopterus annectens. Next base: position 1,705,167,386 of record NC_056731.1, read on the forward strand.
CGGATTGAAAGGGAAAGTGTCTGTGAAACCAATGTTAAAAACTTGCAGCTTAGTACATTAATTATAATTTATATTTATATATGTTATCTGTATAGTTTTTTGGTTTATTTTTATATTTTATATATTATTGAGAAGTTTTATCACTTATAAGTTTATATTGTGTTGTTTATGTATTGAATAGGGTGTGTTCACATTTTTAAATGGGATTTGCACTATGTAGAGAGGTGTGTTTCAATGCTTAATTGTGATTGGATAATGACTTCCTGCCTAGATGAATGTGCTGTTTAAATACTGATTAGAAATTTTGTAATGGATGGTCTGAAGATGTTACTAGTTGTAGTGAAAACGCTCACCTTATTATAATAAAATATACTGTTTTTACGTTTTGCCCCTTTCTTGCGATGGTTGGATTGTTTTATTTAACTATTTATTCTTTCTATGTTTCTAACCTTTACCTGCTGGATTTATCTGTGGCTTGTAATATATCTGTTTGTGAATCTTTTCAGGACATGGCAGAGGGGCCGATATAGAACTTGGATATGCTATTAACAAGAATTTGGAACCTAAATAAGATTGCCTTCATCGTGTATTGCTTGTTAGCAACAACCCTTTACTTCAAATCTGAAATAATGCTTTGGAAAATGATTTAATGACTGAAAACAAACAGGTGGGCTTATTTTTTGAAAGCTTTAAACTGCTTGAGAGCAAGCTATATAAATACAAACAGCTTCAATGGCAGCTAATGCATTTTGAAGTTGACTTGGTTCACAGAATTGTGCCTCATGGTTTATGAGTATTGACAATGCTAACCTATGGAGCAGTATATCCTGAACTGCTTAGGAAATGGCAGTCATTAAATATTAATTTAAGTTTTGATTACATGCATTTATTAATAGAGTTTTTTTAAGTCAGAGGAGGAAACCTTATTGGCTGAAATTAAGACTCTACAGAAAGACTTATTTTCTGTTTGCTTTTGACAATTTATGGCGTATGAACAAAGATTACAGTTAGCTAAGAAGAAAAAGCTACAACTCAATTTAACTGACTTTTCTAAAGGTTGTGTTTTTTCTTGGCCTAAGGAAAAGAGGGACACACCTCCTAGTGTGTCAACGATAAAGAACTCAGCACCAAATGATAGCAATGGGTTGAAAGATATTTGCATTGCAATTCCTGTTACTAGTAACAGGATAAGTGGAACTGGTGTAGATATTCCATCTACTAGTGTGATGATAGTATCCTTGGATGCACCTATCTCAAACCATCAATCTGTGTGGCATAAGGAGAAGAAGAATATACTAACAGAGAATAGTTCTAAGTGAAATAATAGGCCTGGACATAATGACATTTTAAATGGAACTCGAGCCGAATGTAATAGAATACTGGAAGCTGATGTTAATACTCTACCAGCTTGTACATCTACTGCTTCCTTTGCAATCTCTGGTCAACAACATTTTTCTCTGAAAGATCCTTTACCCACCAAAGAAAGATCAAAAAGAGGCAGATCCGGGAGTTGCTCTCTGAAGAGACCATTTCAGACTATGACACAGAGTCAAGGGGACTTCAAGAGATGGAATATAAAAATTTAGTGTTTAATCTATGTTCCTCTGTATTGTCTTCAGAACAGGTAAATGTTTTGAACAAAGGTTTGTCCTTTATTCCTGCAAGGAAACCAGACTTAATTAATACTATTATTGATTTGAAGCGTTTTGCTAGAAATGCTTCACTGAAGCTGCTGTCTCCTGTTCAAAACACTAATATTAGAATTGTCTTTAAGAAACCTAGCTCTTTTGTCCTGACATACATCCAGTTTTGAATACATTTGTGTCTATATGTGAAAATGAGTTACGGCAAACATTCTCTCATGATTTGAAATGTTCATATTATAATTTAACTTCTGATTAGAATATATCCCTTAAGGCGTTACGAGAATCTGATTTACTGGAAATACAACCTGCATATAAAGGAGGGGGACTGTTGTGTTGGGCCACTTGGACTATATAAATCGTATGCATGATATGCTTAATGATGATATCACTTATTTGAAGTTACATAGGTTTCAAGTTGATTGTATATTAAGAAGGTAGAGTTTTATATTTATGATTTAATAGTGAGAAATGTTATTGATAAAGAGTTATATGACTATTTTATAGTTGAACATCCACTTATACCACTTATGTATGAGTTACCTAAGATACATAAGGATGCATTGAACCCCCATGTGCCCAATTGTTTCCAGCCAAGGCTGGTTTACAGAACCTTTATCCATCTATGTTGAGAAATTATTAAGTCCGATTTTGGATAATATACCTAGTGTTCTCAAGGATACAAAAACCTTTCTACATGATTTGTTTATATTGCAGAAGTAACGTAGGGATTTATCTGAGGTAGTATTTGTGACTTTAGATATCAATTCATTATTTACTGTGATTCCTAATGACATTTGTGTGGAGAATGTGAGGCTGTTTTTGTCACGGTTAGGTAATATGAATCACAATAAGATTATCCTGGCTTGGTCTTTATTAGAATTGATTTTTGAAAATAATGTTTTTATTTTTCAAGATGATTTTTACTTACAGAAGGTAGGCGTTGTGATGGGGACAGCATGTGCGAATTCTTACGCTTATGCTGTCCTTGTGCAATGGAAGTTTGACTCTGTATATAATAATAACTTATTTCTGGATAACTTCATTTTTATAAATGCTTAGTTGACATCATATTTATTTTATGGAGAGGTACTATGGAAAGTTTTGATGAGTTTTTAGATTATTTACATAGTACAACTTTGTAAGGGTGGCCACGGTGGTACAGCGGTTAGCATTGCCACCTCACAGCAAGAGGTTCTCCAGTTCGATTCTCGGCTGGGGTGCCTTCTGTGTGGAGTCTGCATGTCCTCCCTGTGGTCGCCTGGGTTTCCTCTGGGTGCTCCAGTTTCCTCCCACATCCCAAAGACATGCTGTAGGTGTACTGGACACTCCAAATTGGCCCTAGTTGTGAGTGTGTGCATGCGTGTGCCTTCTGTGGAAGGTTGGGCGCCAGACTGGCACCTTGGCACCATAAAACTCCACTGCCAATCATGAGCAGACAGGTGATCTGGTTTGGTGACCCCTAACTGGGAAAAAGCCGAAAGAAAAAGACATAGTACAACGTCGTTCTTGAGGTTTAAATGCACTTATTCCTCTTCATCTATTGAGTTTTTAGATGTTTCTGTTAGTAAATATGAATGAGGTCTATTTGAGAGTAAAGTTTTCGGAAACAATGTAAGCAAAATAATATTTTACACAAATCTAGTATGCATCCTAGGCACATCCTGAAGAATGTTGTTAAAGGTCAGTTACTGAGAGAGATGCATTTGCACAGTAAAGATGCATCAGCTGAGTGAGGGTTTACTCTATTTCTGAAGTTGAAGATATAAGTGAATTTATTTTATTTATTTTATTTTATTTATTTATCATTTGTTGACCGGGAAAGTCCAACTAGGTTCCACAGAGTCTGTTTTCAGCAGAGGCCTGGGGAGAAATGCTCCAGATGCATGTCTTTGGAATGTGGGAGGAAACCGGAGTACCCAGAGGAAACCCATGCAAACACAGGGAGAATATGCAAACTCCACACGGAAGGCACCCCAGCCATGAATCGAACCGGAGAACCTCTTGCTGTGAGGCGACAACGTTAACCGCTGCACCACTGTGCTGCCCAATTTGCATTGTCCCATAGAGACACTATTGTTAAACTTTATTTTAGTGAGCAGGATGTGACCTCTGTTAACTATCTGAATAGACAACAACATAATCAGTTACTTTTACTTTTGATTCACTCCAGTGATACCCCAGAAATATGTAACGTTATTAAAAAATATTGGCCAGTGTTATTAGCTAATGAAGAAGTTAGTAAAGTGGTAGGCTGTAGACCTAAATTTGCATTTAGGAATAATAAATCCCTGAAGCAACAGTTGTGTTATAGGAATCCTGATAATAGGAGAAATGCGATTATATCTGATCAGTTAGGTACATTTCCTTGTAGACGTTGTTCAGATTGCACTTATTTTTGATCTGCTAGGGTTATTGTATGTCCAGCCACTAAATGTAGGATTGATTTAGATTTTTATGCAAATTGTAGGACCAAACATGCTGTTTATTATGCTGAGTGCTCTCTTTGCAAAGCCTACTATGTAGGCAAAACTAATCATAGTCTCAAAGAGAGAATATTAGAACATAATTACATTAAGAAATTAGATGAAAGTAGTGCACTAGCTAAACATGAAATGGACAAGGGTTCTGACCATATGTTTAGATTTATTGTTTTAGAAGTGATAACAGTAGGTTTAAGAGGGGGTGATTTAAAATCTAGGACTGAATGTACTGAATTAAAGTGGATAATATCAATGAAAGCAGACACTTATCCCGGATTGAATGGGAAAGTGTCTGTGAAACCAATGTTAAAAGCTTGCAGCTTAGTACATTAATTATAATTTATATTTATATATGTTATTTGCATAGTTTTTGTGGTTTATTTTTATATTTTATATATTATTGAGAAGTTTTATCACTTATAATTTTATATTGTGTCATTTATGTATTGAATAGGTGTGTTTACATTTTTAAATGTGACTTGCACTATGTAGAGGGGTGTGTTTCAATGTTTAATTGTTATTGGATAATGACTTCTTGCCTAGATGAACATGCTGTTTAAATACTGATTAGAAATTTTGTAATGGATGGACTGAATAAGCTACTACTTGTAGTGATAGCACTCACCTTATTATAATAAAACATACTGTTTTTACATTTTGCCCCTGTCTTGTGATGGTGGGATTGTTTTATTTTACTATTTATTCTTTCTACGTTTCCGACTTTTACCTGCTGGCTTTATTTGTGTCTTTATGTTTCTTATTTGCTGAGATCCAGAGAGTGTACTTAATTGTCAGTAACTGAATTTATTATATCTGGCAGCGTTTCTAGCCCCTATCTCTCAGCTTCTTTTTTCACACAGGGAAAGCTGAAATTAAGCTGTTGATCAGTGTGCAGCTATATTGGAAGTCACAGCTATCTATGAAGTTAGCCTTATGTCACCAAGTGGGGAGTGTTGATAAAAACACGAAAAGAACCTTTCTGAGAGGATGCAGTAACTCTCAGACAAAGGTCCATTTACATTTATTCCATTTGCTTGACCACTTGACTTGGTGAAATAGCAAACTGACTATGGCAGACCAGACATTCCTATTGATAACAGTAATCTCCAGCCAAGTTGTGGGATAAAATCTGTACATTGTGCCCTGCTCCATTCTAGAGTTTCCTTCCCATGGGCTGTGCCTAGGATAACCATTACTGAAAAGATGCAGAGGGCATTGTATGCTAACTACGCATCCAAACAACCTCAGCTGACTACTCTCTACCAAGATACAATCAATGGCTGTTCTTTGAGATCTGACAGGATTGCCATGCTCTCCATGCTATCTTGGTGAGTGAACCTAGAAAAGAACTGTGAAGGAACCTCATCCCTGTTATACATATCTGTGAACTCATCCTTTCAGTCATTATCCAACGCTCATGACCATCACTGATAACTGTAATATAAACTGAATGGTAAACTAAGAGATTTATCCCAGGACTCATCTCTTTCTTCACTGCTGCATGTTGATATAAGATCGGCAACATTACTGTCACAGCACCCATTTGCTGCTCTACCTTCTGTTTTCTCTTTAACCACACTTATGACCAAGGTACCATGATACTCAAAGCCCATCTTTCTGGGACAGCTGCTCCCATCTGACATATGGAAACCAATACATTCTTTCCTGGGCATAAATGGGACTGCTTATTTGGACGTAACAATTTTCTTCATGGCTGCTTCTCAGTCAGCACTAAACTAATCCAGAGAATGTCAGATTTCAGAGTTACTTAAAAATTAGCAGACAACACTGTCTGCAAACTGCAAAGATGCAAATTTTACTTTTCCAGATGAATGACCATAAAAATTCTGAAAATCATGAACATGTGGCAAGAAAAGACTCATACTTGACAAATGTTTAGGCTTGCAAGAACTGTATTCAGCTACATGCCAAGAATGCAGGCATAAGTTTTACTACACGAAGACCAAATGTCATGCAACAACAACAGCCCTGAGACTCCATACTGTTTCAACACCACAATCCATAAAGCACATATAAGCCATCCTGTTTAATTTCATGACCCACCTAATGTTCATGGAAAGACAGGGTTGACCTTTGGTTCTATAGCTAGGAAAGAACCCCCAATGCTTTTCAGAATCACAGACTCAGTTATCAGACAACATCTTATTTTCAACACATTAGCTGCAGCTTTCAGTGGAATGCTGAGAAACACGACTCTTCAATAACTGGAACATATTCTGCTGTACCCATTTAGAAAATGGTAGCTGGCATCTAGTTTGCTGTCCAGAGGTGCTCTCTTTGCTCTTCATACAGCATTAAAAGTGCATGTTTAGAATGCAGTCTAACAATATCCACCACATTCAGCAATGGCAGTCAGACCTCATCCTCACCCACAGCCTAGCCTTCTTTTAGAGCTGCTTTTGTTGCTGTGCTAACTTTATCTATACAAGTGGCCACTTATGATTGCTGAATTTGTGGACATATTACGATGATCAGGATGATCAAAATAAGTGCTGCTGACATGTTTCAGTATTACATTACATTTTCCTACAACTTAAGGAAAAAGCAAATCTGTCTAGACTGTTCTTTAAGGTCCCCTAACATTCTGCATCTCCTCCATCCCTGCCTTTCTCCTTACCCGTTTTCTATCTGTTTCATATCCTCATGAATGACTACGTAGATTCCTTTGCCATATTGTAATGCAGTAGCCCATTTTTCTTGATTCCTAACTCTCTTTGTGAAAAGGGACTTTGAGATTCAAGCAATAGTTAATTCTTGCAATCTGCTGTCTGTACCTCCTCCTTCCTCTTCTCTTCTTCCTGTTCAGAATGACCCCATCACATCTCACTTTCATGATCTTGTACACCAACATTCTGACCCCGCCCCCCACCATCCCGTCTGGTTTCAGGTGAAACACATTCTAGCTCGTTTATCCTCTTAACATATCCCTTCCTACCTTTTACCCAGTTGTTCTTTTTCTGGTACCTTACCTGTGAATTACTTCTACCAGTCTGATATCCATTTCCTCATATGACTTCCACAACTTCATTCTATACTCTACTTGTGGTTTGATCAAGGCCCTGCAGAATGAAAGTACTACATCATCATAGCTTCTTGTATATAACACCCTGAAGATGCACCCTAAGGATTATGTTTGCAGTTGCTACTGCCCTGTCACTCTGCTCTGAGTTTTCCAGTGTAGATATGATCAACATCCCTTATCCTTTTCCTGCTCTTTTGCCAGGGCATTTATGGCACCTATGATAGAGTTTTTCAAATGTGCTTTCAATTGCATCCTTGCTGTTTTTCAAAAATGAAGGCACTTTAAAACTTTCTGTGGCCATATCATCCAGTGCACTGAACATAAACAGCCAGCCAAGCCATATCAGTTGTTTTATAAAATTATTTTATAAAATTGTCATTGGGTCATTATTAGTTTATTGACAGCTTAGGTTGTCGAATCTGTAATGATCGACACCTAAGCATCGAACTTGCAAAATCTCGAATGGTCATTTCATGCGAATTCTTTCTATTTTTTTTTTATTTCTGTTCATGAAATATCAGCGATTCAGCAATTCTATTGTTTATGAAATTTTGTTAGTATTTTACGTAGGTATAGCAACAATAACACTGATGACAATCTTGATAAGCACTGACATTCGTGAGGTTTCAGCATTCTCTCCCTTTTTTATTCATAACACGCATAACAGATTCCCATAATAGACAATGTTTAAGACATCTGTGTATATGTATATGCATATGCTTGTCAGATTTTGCTGACTTCAAAAAAACAGAAAAGTTGAGTCATACACAATATGGGTAGAACTGTACTGAGCAAAAGGATGTCTTTTTATTTGTCAACAGAAGTAATACCTATGACTGATCTGTACATAGGCTGAGTGAGATGGTGTTGTGGAAAAATACATATGGATCTTAGCAAGTTCATATTCATACTGACAGTGGTCTGGTGATGTCTCATCCCATCTAAAAATATCCAGTGGCTTCAGTTTTGGATTATTTTAATGATGTTAACTGCATTTTTGAAAACAGTTACAGCTTAGTTAAGCACTGCTACAATCCATTCAAGTAGAGCTCAAATGTAAGAGGGTGCCTTGGGTAAGTTATTTTCTCCATTCTCTGCTGAATTTGAAACAAAATTCCACACTCTGCATCACTCATATCTTAATGTGAAGTTTCATTTATGAGCTGTGGACTGTGCAATTTATCAAGTTTGTATAATTTGTTACTGCATGGTAGGACAATCTGTATAGTATAATAACCCTGAATTTTAAGCAATGTGTAAGAAATATTGTTCATATTTTTCATAATATGTGAAGAATTTTTTTAATGTGTGATACGAACCAAAAACAAAAACAAAATCGATTCATGAAGTAAAATTCTTGCCCTTACCTTAATTCAGTAAGTCAGAGTTGTAAAGCTTTTTATCTGTTAAACTTTCTTAATAAGAAGCAATACGATGTATTCCTTCCCAAGCCTGATGAGCTTCAGAGGTTGATGCATTCAAACTGTATACTTTCTAAACACTGCAAGCAGCACAGGCTGGTGCAATGTTCCTAATATCATAGAAGACTAAGTCATGAGTGACCTGACTAAACTTTGTATGCTCTTTCCAACAGCGAGTTTAGAAAATACATATTAATACCTGTCAGATAGTGCTGAAGATTAGGACAATAATCTACTTCCTGCAAACAGGGGTTCGAGTCTCTCCCTTTTCACTTACCTACTGTGTGACCTTGACCAAGACATATATATATATATATATATATATATATATATATATATATATATATATATATATACATACACATACATACATGCACACATACAGACTGTACTTTGAGAAACTGAGATACGCTAAACATGGTCTCTTAGACTGCATGCCTAGCAACTACCTAGAATGACATCAGCTTCTCATTTGCAAAAATGGGAAAAATCAGTAACATTAAATTACCACCAAATAAAACAGTCAAATGATATCCTATCTGCCATAAAATGGAATTTTCTGTTAGCATCTTCTTAATGTTAAGCAGTTTGCTAGCACTCTTTAACCTTAACTTCTCCTTGAATTGTATTTGCATTGCCTTCATGTCTTATCATTATTTAACAGCATGACTTAGATTTCTGGAGAAAACAGACAAGACAGAATTTATTTAATTTGTCAAAGGAAAACCAACAACAACTGATGTGGTTCACAGATATATAAGATGTTCCCATCAAATGAAATGCATGAAAAACTTGTACGACCAAATGATTAGAAATTAGTCACCCACCCTGAGATTCTAGATGGCTTTTGTATGCCATGAAGATAGATCAGTCATGGCTTTAAAGCAGAATTTTTTTTCTGCATTCAAATGCTTAACTACCTTTTGAAGACATTCTGGTTATATTAATAAAAGTCAGAGTCTCTTTTCATCAGGCATTTTTTTCCTAATCAACAAACAGTAAGAGTAACATTATCTCTGTTGATGATAAATGCTTTTCACATTTCTAAAAATAATATCCCACTGGCCAGACAAAGTGGCCATTTACTGGATGCTGTATTATTTACATGACTTTGATGGAATAGCTAGGAACACATGAGCTGTAACACATCGACCTGTGATCAATCTTTGAAAAACAAATCACGCACTAGACATTCGTATTCAGAAATCACACAGCAGAATTACAGAGTTTATTACTGAAAACATAATGATACCAATCCATGCATTTTAAGCATCACAAAGAAAATTGCATTACATATGTGTAGCAGTGTAAGTATTGTGCTATGTTAAAAAATCCGATAATAAGGCATACAGTGTCAATAATGTATTACATTTATTGCAGCATCTAGAAAAGGTTTTGTCAAAATAGATGTCTGGCTGGAATGACACAGATATCAAGGCAGTGGGGTGTCCAAGTAGCCTACACAGATTAATATGATGAGCTCATGGTAATAAATGATGTAGCAACTTTTTTTCAGAATGACTTTGAAATCTGGTCTAAAAGCTAACTATAGATTTCAAAACACAGGTTTAATTATGTGAACAAAATAAAATGTGCTTCTCTTCTGCAAACATAAATCAGTATATACAGATCTTGCAAGCAGTTTTTCCAGGAATCAAACAAGCCAAACTTTGAGCATAGAAACTACAGCTTACATTACTGCTTTCTAACACTCTCATATTGTCAAAAAATAGTTTGGTACTTAACAGAAAATAGTGTTTGTTCCAGACTTTACAGCTTTCAAAAGAATTTATTACACAGGTAGTTGGCTTTTCTCACACTGGAGAACAGCTTCTCAGACATGAGATAATTCCTCCAACAGCTTGTAGAAAACCCTTCTATTTAAAAGTGTTCTTTTTGAGTCATTGGTGACTACTTCTATCCTTCTTCAGGAGTCTGCCATCAATAGTCATTTTCTTCTTTGAATTCAACTACCTGTACTCCAATTTCAATGGTGCCCTCATTGGCTGTTTAGGAGAAATTTCATACTTTCCCCTTACAGACCCAGCTTCCCTTAAAAGTAACAGCAGTTTTAGTGCAAAACACATCTGCATGCATTCCAGGTACAACCATAATGTTATATTATCCCCAGGGATGGAATCATCAGTTTGTTTCTTCATCTAAGAAGACATAGGTCCAAGACAACCTGTGTGCATTCCAATAGCTGTACCCTGGACAATGGATAATTCTAAAAGTAAAAGGGGTGTAGGGACAGCACTGACAAGGCAATTTTAGGGATGGCATCCTAGTCCCTATATAACCACTGAACTGAGTTGTGGTCTATAATCAACATACATTTTGTATTCAAAACAGATCTCTGTATTGAGGACCCAGCTGACTGAATCACAAAGTAATGTTTTTCTTTTTTGGTCCCTCTTGGGACATCATATCACCATCCCAGGCTCCTATGCCCCATGTCCATGTCAGGCCTACTAGCATGTCTCCCACCCATCCTGGACTTGCTCCAGTGTTGTTGAGGCCAGTCATGGATCCTAACTGTATCCTGGGGGCTTAACTATCCCTGCTTATGTCAGTGAGGGTCTTTATTTGCCCTACCCACTTTCCAGCCCTGCCTCCAATTCCAGACACATTTGTATTCTAGGGGAACTCCACTCTTTGATCTATGCCTCTCCTAAGGAAGTATCAGGAATGAAAGCCCTCCCACCTGAGAGAGGCACTTCCCTCTCACCCTGCCTCTCTATCAGTCTAATCGAACACAGGTTGACTGGTTCACAGTCAGGCCTTTATGCCCACTCTGCCACCTCAGTGGCACTGAGTAATGCTTATCAGTGTTGCTGAACACAGCAATAGTGTAACAAATGATGTTCTGACAGAACTGTCCTGACCTGATCTATGTGGTCATAAAATGTGGTGTTAAAAACAGTGGTGTAAAAAACAGTAAATTTAGAAAAGTCTGTAGCAGTTAAAATTGTCTTTGCACCTATCATGTCCTTTAATTTCTGAAACACTTGTTTGTTGGCATTTGTCCATTTGATATTTATCAGTGCCCTACCCTTGGTTTTGTCAATTTAAGGATAGACAAGAGATACAAAGTCTGGCATAAACCTGATATAATAGTTTTCAAGCTTGAATCAGCCTGAACATTTTCTTTTTTTTATAATGGATGAGGTCCAGTTCTCTGCTGAGTCTACCTTTTCATCCTGAGGCATTACTATTCCCTAACTATTAGATAATCCATATTGCCAGTCTCTGCCATGAGCAACTTGCACTTAGCTGCATTTTCTCTTACTCCATTTTAGCTCACAGAGCCCAAAATTGACTGCATCTTAGAGTGATGGCTTTCTCAGTCCCCAGAAAAAACTGAGAAATTGCTCTGAAAAAATATCTTGTGTAAGGTCTGAGTACTCTGATTATGAGACCCTGAGGGGGGAATTTAATAAAGCCTACACATTTGTTTTACCTTGTAGGAATCACACCATGCTGCTAACATGGGCAAAAACTGTTTTAGATTCATTAAACTCTGCTGAGTGGCACACACAAGTGGCCAACATGGAAACTTCCGTGGCATGCAAATCACCTCATAAGCAGGTGAATCTCATGCAAATGAGGTGGGTACAGTGATCCAGCAAGCAGATAGTCAGTTCTGCAGACCCAGTCTCTGTGTCTGTAGTGTACATGGAAATATTCCATCTACAGGACTGTAGACAGACAAAAGGTATTGTAAAAATGTAGGGAGATAGACAGAAATGGCATAGCACACACATATATGAGTAAACTATCTATCCTCTTCATGTTCCAAAAGTTACAATAAATATATTAAAATACATTTTTTTAATAATCTTAGCATGTTTGCACAGTGTGCCTCTGTGCACAAACATGCCTTAAAAAATGTAAATTAAATGGAAAAATTAAATATTAATACCATGAGACAGAAATGTATTACAGGACCCTGTGTGCAGTATCTACAATGGTGCAGTTACTAATGTGGAAGGGCTTGGAAGTATGTAGTATCCAGGTTGCAAACACAAATCCCTATGAAATGAGGGGAAGATACTAAATAGCATAATAGGGTAACAGTGTCTGCATATCTACAATGGTGCACTGGTGCTGTTACTAATGTGGAAGGGCTTGGAAGTGTATAGTATCCAAGTTGCAAGCACAAATCCCTATGAAATGAGGTGAAGATACTGAATAGCATAATGGGGTAACAGTGTCTGCATATCTCCTCTGTGTAGGCAGAGAACCATGTTGATGTCCACAGAGGAGGTAGCTGACATCAATAGAGGGTGTGTCCAATAACTTCTAAGGTGATTGAGCTTAGCTGCACAGCCATGCTGAGCATGGAAGCCTGAGGGGGTATGTGCACTGATTTCTAAGCTTTGTTTACCTACGGGGTGTGTGTTTCCATGTCTTTGCACAGTGCACCACTGTGCTAAGCTTGAAAGACTGGAGGTGTGTGTATGCACTGACTGCTAAGCAGTGTTTACCTATGGGCCGTAGGTTTGCACAGTGTGCAGCAGTGCTCAGAGTATCTTAAAATGCCAATGATGTATTGATTAGTGTTGACCATTGCTTAACTACAAGTAGGGCCATTAAATGATTTCAATGATATATTAGACAGGTGCACTGCATCATAGGTAGCCTATCAAGCAGGCAGCACCTACAGTAGAGCACTATAAAGTATGTATACACCTTACAATCTTATTTTTCCCCCATACTCTGCACCATTGGAGTATAGACTTAGGAATTTTAACTGAAAGAATGCTAGGGGCTGGTGCAGGTCTGCTACATTTTTATGTGGTAGATGCTGAAGTTAATGCTGCTGGTGCTGCTCCTGCTGCTGACAATAGGCCTAGGCAGAGAAGGAGGATAGTGTTCAGGCACAGAGTAACCTTCCAGGAGCTACATGAGCTGGTGATTGTAGAACACTACAGGGTGGGCAGGGACATACTACAAAAACTCACTGAGCTCTGCCGCCCTCAACTCAGACCCAGAGCCAACAGAGGGGAACCCATCCCAGTGGAAACAAAGGTATGTGTAGCCCTTAGGATAATAGCCACAGGTACCTTCTAAAGACAAACTGGGGACATGATGCGGGTCTCACAGTCATCAGCATCCAGGGTATTCCACCAGTTCCTGGATGCCATGCTACCACATGCCAGTGAGCACATATATTACCCCTCACACCTGAGATGAGGGATAGCAATATGCAACACTTCTATTGTGTAGCACACTACCCTGTGGTACTAGGTGCCATAGATTGCACTCATGTACACATCAAGGCACCACCCAGTGAGGAGGGTAGAATCTACGTCAGCCATAAGAAGTACCACTCCATCAACTGCCAGGTCATGCGCATTGCCCAGAAACATTATCATGAATGTATGTGCTGGCAGCCCTGGCAACTGTCACAACCCCCATAACCTGAAGGCATCACAGCTCTACCAGATGTTTGCTAGGGGGGATTTCCCACACAGCCATTTAGTGGGGGATGCTGGCTGTGCACTGGAACCATGGATGATGACACCCATCAGAAATGCACACACACCCATGAAAGAAGACCATAATGAGGCACAAACACAAACTAGCAACATCATAGAGCATGTGTTTGGGTTTCTGAAGTCACGGTTCAGCAACCATGGCTTCAGCAACCCAAACACATGCGGAAGTCACGGTTGCAGGACCGTGACTTCAGCAACCCAAACACATGCTGAAGTCATGGTTCAGCATGTATTTGGGTTGCTGAAGTCACAGTTTCAATGTCTCAATATATCTGGTGGAACCCTGCAGTACTCTCCAGCCACATGTGCACATATGTTCACAGTATTTGCCATGCTACACAATATGATCCTGTGGAAGAAGCTGGGGAAGGATCAGCATACAGAAAGGATACACAAACCCCCCACCGTGGATGATGACAGTACTGTGGTGGTTTGACATCCCAGAAACATTGGTAGAATTAGTGCAGACTATGTACATGCACCCAGTGACTCAATACGAACAGTATTTGGCCTCACAGAGGGGTTCCCAGTGGGAGTGGGTGTACACCAGGTTTCAGCTCTGAGCCCATTGCTGTTCATACTGGTGATGGAATACTTTAGCAAACAGATTGGAGGGGACAAATCAACAGACCTGCTGTATGCAGACAATGTGGCACTACAGGCAGACTCTGAGCTAGAACTTCAGCAAAGGATAGGTGAATGGAATGCAAATCTGAAGACACATGGGATGAAACTAAGCACAGATAAGACTGTGGTAATGGCAGCAAATTGGGAACATCAGAAGAAGCTGAGAATAGAGATAGAAGCGAAGATAGTGGAACAGGTAAACAGCTTCAAGTATCTGGGACGGGTGGTTTAGGAGAAGGGTAGTCTGAATGAAGAAGTCAAAGCTAGAATCAGAGGGGCTGCAGCTAACTGGCAGTGCATATCAGTTGTAGTCTATAACAGAAGAATGCCAAAGAAGCTGAAAAGTAAGGTGTACAAGACAATAGTGTGACCAGTACTACTGTATGGTACAGAAACCTGGGCAGTAGAGACAGAACTGTTGAAGATGCCAGAGGTGATGGAAATGAAGTGCCTGAGAAAGGTGGTAGGATGTACACTGAGGGACAGATGAAGAAATGAGGACATAAGAGCAGAAGCCAAAGTAGCACCAATTGCAGAAAAGATCAAAGAAAACAGATTACAGTGATTTGGGCACATGTGTAGAAAAGCAGAAGACAATCTGGTGAGGAAGATTTGGGACAGACAGGAAGAAGGTAAGAGGAAATGGGGACATCCAGCAAAGAGGTGGATGGATTGTGTGAAAAAAGATCTGTGACATTCAGGCATGAGTATTGAAGAAGGCAGGAGTGTGGCACTGGATCGAGAGAATTGGTGACAGTTAACACATGACAATAGCCTGACCCCATGTAGAAAAAAATGGGAAAAAGGGGGCTGATGATGATAATGACATAGCCCCCCCCACCAGTACTTAGATCACCAGAGCCACACTCACAGGAGGACTTGGAGGAGGAGTCCCCTGAAGATGTCCCTGTAGGCAGATGTAGGCATGCCTAGTGTGCCCTGGCATTTGCTAAGACACAATGCATAGCACATACACTGACAACCTAGGGCCCCAGAGACTAACACCCTACTCCTACTCACATACATATAGTAAAACAGCTGATGCCAGGCAACCCACACAAAATGTACCTATCCGTGTATTGGCTGCATACCACTTGCATGACAGAGAGTCAGCCTTGAACTACAATTCTGTCAACTGCTGCATTCTCAAGGTAAGTCTCTAACCTACACACTAATTGTAAGGATTACTATAATAGGGTATTGTATGCATGGATCTGCTTCTGTTATGCAAGAGAGTATAGTGGGCTATTTAGTTGGAGTTAACATCCACATGGGACAACTGATACCCAGTCCAATATTATATGTTCCTTAATATTCACTAGGCTTCATGGTTGGAATATTCATGACATCAGGCAAGGTAGACATTAACCCCGAGTACTGTCTCAGGGCGCCTCTGTGCTTACATCCGAGTGCACTGTGAGATGGTAGTAAGTGTATGTAGTTAAAGTCGAGTCCCTTCCACAAGCGCATCTAACTTTAGAGTCATATTTTAGCTCTCCTGTTAAAAACTAAGTTGAAAAAGTACCTGAACTTTTTCAGTTACTTTCTCAACTTAGTTTTCAGTGTGGAGCTACATGAAGTTCATATTTGATTTTTCGGAGAAAATCGGCTCACCATGCAGTCAGACAGTAAGCCAGTTCTCTACACAGTGCAAGAAGCAAGTTGCAGCAGCCAATTGGATTCTTTCAGTCACCACTTGCATAACACCTCCCCCCAATTTAAGGTTTCTTTGATTGTCAAAATAAATAGGGGATCCAGCAAAAGCAATTCCTTTTTGTGTTTCTGATATTTGCAGAATTCACCTAAATTGCTACTGGATCCTGCTATTTATTTTATCAGAGCAGTTACTTCTGTGTGCCAGATTGTGAGTCTAGAGATACTGCCATGATCTGAAAAGACAGCTGCTGAAATACTGTACTTCAAACAAGCAGAGTTCAGCTGCAATGGATTCCTGTTTTAGAAAGTAAGTGTCCGTGCAAGAGAATTGTATCCAAAAGTGCCTTGCATCTTCCCCATTTCTGTTTTTTAGTTGCTTTGTACTTGTAAGTGAAATTTTAATGTAAATACTTCAAGTGTTGTTTATTTTGGAAGTTGTACAAGCTCTGGGTGAAAAAAAATATTTACCTGTTTTTACTGCTCTACAAGTGTGGGATTCATTGGGGTATCTGGAAAAGCATGTTCAGATAATAGGTTTTAGTCTTATATTCATTTAACTGCATTCCCGGCCAAAGAAGTAGCATGTACCTTGGGGATGATGAAATGCCAAATGTCCTCCTAATCTCGTTGATTCCCTGGTGACGGGCTGTGCTAACTAACTAGCAGTCTTCATCCTCTAATCTGCTCTTGTTACCTTCATCGTATTAATTAGAAATTACAGTTTCCATGGCAAAAAGGCATTGTTTGTCCCATAACTCCCCAACATTCTTTGGCAAAGTGAAAGACATATAAGTGGGAAAATGTACAGTTCATCTCACGATAAAACTTGAGACTGAAAATGTGAAACATACTAGAGTTAAATGCAGTAGTAAACTTTACTAAACAATGATTATGGTCTTATGCTTTTAAATTTTGTTCTAAAGTATTGTATCTGCAAGAAGACAAGTTAGTAGAGAATGCAATTCAAGCATTATATTTTTTTAAGGGGGTTTGGCGATGCACATAGTATAGAGGGTGTTGATTGGGACGTCAGAAGAATGGGACAAGTTGGTAACTACAATTACAAAGTCAAAGCACACTCCAAATGTCCTCTCTTTGACAGCGTCTTAGTCTTAGTAAATGTAGAGCACAAAGATCAGGCTAAAAGTGGATTAACTTAATTTGTCGGTCTTATTAGCAAGCCCATATAAAGCAGACTAACAATAGTGCATAGAGCTGGATGAAATTAACTGAAGGTGACTACATTGACTTTGAAATCTAGGTGCATCTTATATGCAATGGCAAATGTAGCAGTACTTTAAATTTCAAACATATAAACATGGTACTTGGTCCTCTAGTTCAGTTCTTACATAATGTATTTTCCAATGGAATCTACAGGTCCCCTCTTTGTCCATGAAAATATAACTGGTAATCTGGTTTCCTTCTATATCCTAATGGCTTTCTAAAGACTTGCTGTAGGTCGTCTGGCAATCTTCCAACTGCATGGCTATGTGCTTGTCTGCATGTGGATGCATTCATGCATGTATGCGGACACATTTCCTCCATTTCTCGGTAGCCTGCCCAGAATTAACTTACGCCCACTGAGTATGAGGATATAGTGCAGGTCCGCCTTGACCCTGAAGTGGATCAAGCAACTAACAGGGGAATGAAAGCATTCAAAATAAGGAATTGCAGTTCAACTAATTTGTTTTTCTTCTTTTCATTTTTACTATGTTGTTCCTATGGTTAGTTAAGCTGTGTAAATAGAGGGACAGCATAAGAACCTAAAATTAATGCAGCTTGGAAGCATGGAGGTGTGCACATAATGGATTTCTCAGTGTGTGTGTGTGTGTGTGTGTGTGTGTGTGTGTGTGTGTGTGTGTGTGTGTGTGTGTGTGTGTGTGTGTGTGTGTGTGTGTGTGTGGATATAGATAAATATACAAATACACACCACATGTAATTTTTACCATGATGGAGATTGTCACAGATGAAAATGGTTCAAGAAGTAAGACTGCTTACTTTTTTACCAAATACAAAAATAAATATGCCTTGTACTTTAGCACAAAAGGATTAAGGCTATGAACTTCTAACAAACTTCATTGTGGACTTGACTCCTTCTGCCTCCATTTCCATATTGTGAGACTCTGAACAAGTCAGTTACCAAGGGAGTGCCACCAGTGAAAGAAGTGCATTTACATAGATGTTTAAAAAGTTAGTACTGCCTTTTTATGAAATTCTTATTGCCTGAAAATGCCAAGCATGATGTCATAGTACTTTCTAGTTATGTTACTGGCATAGCAATTATTTCTTTAAAAACTGCTCTAGTTCCCAAATGTTTTGAGTTTGAAACACTTAATCCATGCCCATCTATATAATCATAGTTATAAATTGTTAAAGGTATGCCATTGCATATTTTTGAATTAAAATCAAATGCTCACTTTTCACAAAGCATGCAACTGTTTTAATTGCTTTTATAAACTAATACGGTCAAAGTATACAAAAGAAAAATAAGTGAGGCTCATTCTTTTATTTCTGTTTACAATGAAGTGTTGAGAAGATGGTACTTAGGAGTTTAGCACAAAAATGGAGTACACACCAAGTTGACACTGTGTACCTTACTCATAAATCAAACAGCTGGGGGGTGGTCTTGACAGCAGACCTGTTTGTATGCATGTGAAATAATAATGCATTTGTTGCTCATGTGAAATGCACATAATTGTTTTCTGCCAGCAGCTTTTGACACGACAAACCCAAAAGGTTCTCCATCACTGCCTTAGGCTGTGTAACCTGCCATTTGCTTATTTAAATTAGTCTGCCCCTACCATGTTTGGGGAAATGTTTAATTTGGTGATTGTGCATATCTCAACATTTTACTGAAGGGGGTCACTTAGGTGAATGTTTCATTCTGGCGCATGTCTATACCCACGTGTACTAATGAAGATTTTGCTTGGGGATATAATTCATTGGTGTATCAGGGGAGTGCTTCTGCATACATGGTCAGACTGCTGAAGTGAGGATTGGGAAAAATAGTTTATTGTGTCATTCTGTTGCTTGTGCATACACATCACAAACAACTGATGGGGTTACTGGGGAAAATAATTCATTAGTGTGTCACGGAAAAGCTTTTGCATAATTGGAAATTCCATTTGGCCATTTTATTGTACTGGCAGCTGCCTGTGTTATACTGATTCATTGGTTTACTGTAATTCATACCATGGTGCCATGACCTGTTCTATGAGCTGATCTATTGTGGGAGGAGAGGCTGGACTCTGCCCTTCTGAGCTGGGAATTTCTGATTGAAGGCTTATAGTGCATGCATATCTGAACTGCTTCTTACTGAAGTTGGTGCGCCTTGTTTGCTGTGGCATAGACTGGATTCAGGCCTGCTGGATCTAGCTTTGTTTGTGTAACTTGAGCACTAATCCAGGCATTCTCTAAAGTATTCAATTGTATTTATTACTGCTTGGTAGTAACTTGATTAAAGTTTAGCTATCATTCTAAGTCTTTTGGATTAAGCACTTGGGCTTCAGACCAGTTGTTTTACATTAGGAAGGTTTGTGGCATGCACTGTGGTGGCAGGACAGGTAGCTTTCATCCTTCTAAGTTGGGAACTGCTGATTGAGAGCCCAGTGTCTGTTATTCTTAAAGTGTATTAGTTCTGGTTTAGGCACTTGGGCTTCAGGCCAGTTATTTTACATTAAGAAGGTTTGTGGTCTGCACTCTTGTGGGAGAAGAGGCTGGACTCTGCCCTTCTGAGCTGGGAATTTCTGGTTAAAGGTTTATAGTGCCTGAATATTTGAACTGTATCTTACTGAAATTGGTACACCTTGTTTGCTGTAGCATAGACTAGATCCAGGCCTGCTGAATATAGCTTTGTTTATATGCTTGTTGTTTGTTTGCTTGTTATTTCCTGGAACGCTAATTCCACCTAATACGCTTCTCAGCTTCTGTGGCTCACTAGTAATATCTGCATTGCTTACTGTACTTATTTCCTTGTTTCACTTGAAAGAAAGTTACTGTTTGTCGTTTTTGCATTTAAGTTACCTGTAACACATTGCACTTAAGTTACCTGGCACTTGCTCACTAAAGCAATTATATAAGTCAGCACTAAAAATTAAAAGCACTACACCCTCACTCCCCACTGGCCCTGGTTTTCAATTATTAAGGAATTCCCAATATTATTCTAGCATGTCCAAAGGTCAGTTGTCAATCTCCTCTTTGGTCCAGCTGGTGAATCTGGGAATCTTGAGGCAATGTTACAACTGCCTCATGTACACAGACAACCCCCTCCTCCTCCCAACAAATTCCAACCCATGTGAGAGATGCAACCATATAGCCAAACTGGAGGCTAAGCTCTCTCAACTCAGTACTGGCATAACCAGTCAGGAGGAGAAGGAAACCATACTCACTACAATTCCAGTCTCACATAGACCTACCACGACAGCAAACCAAACACATAATCACACAAAAACATACTCGGAGGCTCTAAATAAAGATCTGCCGAAGCAGCAGAGACCTCCAAAGCAGACACCCAAGCAGCCGCTACCCCAAAACAAAACACGTGCAACACATATCTCACAAAGCCAGTGTGTCAAACAGTCACAGCCCTTAAGACTAAATAACACACCTGATACACTTGTAATAGGTGACTCTATCGTCAGGCACACTGACGTCCCGCTCACCAGGCTGAACAAGGAGAGGGTCACGGTGAGCAGCCTGTCGGGTGCTAGGATCCGCCACATAACACAAGCACTCAGGTCACTCCAAGGCAAGTACAAATATGACTCAGTCATTGTCCATGCTGGTGTGAATGACCTGAGACGTACCTCCCTGGACTACATGAAAAGAGACATAAAGGAGCTCTCTGAGCATGTAGCCCAGGCCGGTATGACCCTGACCTTGAGTAGCATCTTACCCTCACCAAGAATGATGCCACAATATGAAGACAAGATGATCAATTTCAACAATTGGCTTAAGTACTGGTGTCATTCAAAGGGGATCCAATGCCTGTCAGCTTGGGATGATATGCTAGACAAGCCACGATGCTTCGCTAGGGACGGCTTGCACCTGTCACCCCTGGGCTTCGGATATTGGCAAAGGCTCTTGCTACCCCCATAGTGCCTTTTTTAGGGAAGGCTCAAAAGACAATCCCACCTCCATAGGTATCACAAGGGATAAGAAACTAAGAGTAATGCTACTCAACGCCAGAAGTCTAAACCTCAAGATGCATGCACTCGAAACTCTCCTTAGCATGGAGAACATCGATATCTGTGCAGTAACAGAAACCTGGTTCAGGGCTCCCGTGAGCACCCCAGCACTACCAGGTTATACCTCATACCATGCTTTTCAGCCCCAAAACTCGGACTGAACCACAAAAGGAGGAGGAGTATCGATATTCATCAAAGATACCCACACCTCCAGGTTGGTGGCAAAGCACGAAGCATCAGAGACTATCCATGTGCAACTAACAGTGGGTAAAACTGCCTTCCAGTTTATAGCCTGCTACAGACCACCCTCCCAAACCCAGGAACCCCACTCGGCCTTCCTGAGAACACTGGAAAATATGAAGGTCTCTCCAAACACCATTATATTGGGCGACTTCAACTACCCAAACATAGACTGGGAGCATTACTCTAGCTCCAACACCCTAGCCCAAAGGTTCTTAGAATTTATAAACTCAAATGCTATGGAACAACTTGTTACCACTCCCACAAGAGGGGAAAACATACTGGACCTGATCATCACCAACATGGGGACTCTATGCTCCAGACCAGAAGTGTATCCCTCACTGGTAAGATCAGACCATAAACTAATCTCACTGGATATTCACATCCCGACCCCACCCCCTGCCCAGAAAACCACAGTGAAAAACTTCTCTAAAGCAAATTTTACACTCCTCAAAACTGAGGTGGAATCCTTCAAAGCCCCCGGGCCTGTGGAAAATACAGCCCAGACCGCAGAATCCTTTATAAACGCATTCTATGAACACCTTCAGGAATGCATGGATCATGCGATCCCAAATAAAATCAAGACCCAATCCTCCAAAGGCATACGTCCTGTCTGGTGGACCCCAGCCATAAACAAACTATACAATAGAAGGAGGAAGCTACTAAATGATAAAGCAAAATCCCAAAAAGGAAGGCATCACTGATCAGTATTAGCAAAAAACTACGGGCACACATAAAATTGTCTAAGGCCAGCTTCGAGAGAAAAATTGCACAGGACACTAAGGATAATCACAAGGCTTTCTTTAGTTATGTTAGGAACCTGGGTGGTAATTCCCAGATATGCTCAGAATTAGTCCAAAATGACAAAAAATACACTGAACCCACAGACATTGCCAAAATCCTAGCGGACAAGTTCAGCGCAAACTTCTCCTTCCCTCCCCACCAAAAGGGCAAATATGTATCTCAGCAGAGTGCTGCCCCCGACATCTCAGATGCTCAGGTAAGAGCCGCCCTCTCCAAAGCAAAAAACACATCATCAATGGGACCAGATGGTGTCCCGGGCTGCGTCCTACATGAACTCAAAGAAGAGCTAAACCCAAACATAAAACTACTGTTCAATGTCAGCCTTACTACAGGATATGTGCCCAAAGAGTGGCGTACAGCAACAGTGGTCCCTCTCCATAAAGGTGGTGCCTCAACGGATCCTGGAAACTATCGCCCCATAAGCCTGACTAGCTTGGTCTGCAAAGCTATGGAAAGGATCATCATGGACCTCATAAATAAAGATATTGGGGACCTACAAACACTGGATCCTACCCAGTTCGGCTTTGTTAAGGGCAGATCCTGCCTCTTAAACCTGGTTGATTTCTTTGAAACAGTCACCAAGGCCATTGACGAGGGAAGGTGGTCCACACAGCCTACCTGGACCTCGCAAAGCCTTCGATACAATACCCCACTCGGGCATTATAGATAAGCTCACCAGCTTAAATATAAACCCCTATGTCACTAGATGGATTGCAAACTGGCTCAAGGACAGAACCCACATGGTTAGAATTGCTGGAGCCATGTCAGACTCCAAACCAGTTACAAGTGGTGTCCCACAAGGCTCAGTCCTGGGACCTCTCTTGTTCGGTATATATTTCTCGGAGGTACAGGCCAACACGGAAGGACTGTGGCTGACCAAGTTCGCAGATGACTGCAAACTGGGTGCCATAATCGACTCTCCAGCCGACACAAGCATCCTCCAAAAGGGCCTCATAGAAACAGACAACTGGTGCCAGAGCCATGGCCTCAAGCTAAATGCCAAAAGTGTATAGTCATCCCCTTTGGCAAAAACAAAGTGCCCACAAATTACCACATAGGTGGAAATCCATTAAGTACAGAAGAAGTAATTAGGGACCTGGGGACCCAAGTTGATAGCAATCTCTCATTTGACAACCACGTGGCCAAAGTGGTTAGAAAAACATTTTATATAGCCCACCTAATCATGAAGGGATTCACATCTAGATCAGGGGAGGTCATCGTGCCTCTTTACTCATCCCTCATCAGGCCCATAATTGAGTACAATGCCCCTTTTGGGATGTACCTTCCAGACACCTGCAGCAACTGGAAAGACCCCAAAAGTACCTCACCAAGAGGATCAAAGGGCTCAAACAGATGCCATATGCTGCCCGGTTAAAGAAACTCCAGCTCTACTCAGTGGCATACCGCCTTTTCAGAGGAGATCTGTGCCTGACGTATAAAGCCATGTCCAACCCGGAATTAATGGACATGCTGCACCTCAGAAAATCCAAATCCCATCGAGCTACGCTCGAGAGACTTGAACCTCAGCACTGAAATAAATAGGACATGCTGGAGGGACAGATTCATAACCCAGAGGCTCCCTTCACTCTGGAATAAAATCCCAGTCCAGGTTAGGCAGAGTCCCTCATTGACTCTCTTCAAGAGGAATCTTGATGAGTGGATGGGAGATCGTAGGTTTACCCCGGGTATCACTTCTGTGTCACTGTTAGATAGAGGCATAGTATACTAACCTCGAAAAAGGGCATAGCAAAATAAATTTAAAATGGGTGGCGAAAGCCAAACACATTCTGGCTAGGCTTATAAATGCCCTAGGGCAGATAGCCTAGTATGAACCTATGAACCTATGAACCTAGAGTATTGTGGTACAAATATGGTATAAAAAGCTCAGGTTTCAGAGATGACTATGATAGTTTCTTTCAAGTGTGTACTTGAATTAACTGGAAACAAATGAAATATTGTGTTCAGTGGACTACCATCAATGTGGTAATTCATGGGAACCTGTTTTTTCTCAAAGGGGATGACAACATATTTTTTTGGCATTGAGCTTAAGGCCATGGATCTGACACCAGTTGTTGGTCTCAGTGAGGCCATTCTGTAGGATGTCAACATCACTTGGGGAGTTAGCAATAGTGACTCACCATCTTACCCAATGTCAGCTGCACCTGAAGTATCTCTGATGCATTATGTTGGGCTATCAGTCTGGAGGTGTGTGCACCTTTATGAATATGGAAACACCATCACCTTTGGAGCTTTGGTCCAAGTTCTGGGGCCGAAAAAATTCCTCTTCATCTTCAGCTTTCTAGCAGATGCCAGAAGGTTTTGGGCCAAAAGTGACTGGTATTTGGAACTGTTCATAATTCCCTTAAACTTGACTAAAGCCCCAGTCCTAGATGAAGAAAAGCAACCCTAAAGCATGATACTGCTACCACTTCACCGTGGGGATGGTGTTCTTTTGGGAATGCAAAGTGTTGTTGTTGTGCCAACCATACCTTTTGGAATTGTGGCCAAAAAGTTCAACCTTGGTCATTTTCCCACATGCTTTAGGCAAAAGAATGTGCATACCTCAATATTTTACTGAAGAGCTGCTTGTGTGAATATCTCAGGGTGGTGCATGTGTATACCTGGACATACTAATGTAGATGTTCCTTGGGGAAATACTTCATTGTGCATCAGGGAAGTGCTTGTGCATACATGGTCAGACTGGTGAATGGAACACTGGGCAATATAGTTTATTGTATCATTCTGGTACTTGTACATACACAAGCGGGGGGCTATCTTCTTTACTGTGATATGATATGCAGATCAACAGTGAAAACGAAACTCCAGTACTCCAGTCTTCCAGTATGATTGTAAAAATGCTAACTGATGACTTCTGGAGAAAAGGTTATGAATTACCCAAGGGCAATAATTATGGTTATAGACTTGTTTTAATTCAAAAAATGTTTAGTAAGTCACTTTCTTATTCCATCAATATCAAGTTAAAAATACTATAATTTTAAAAGTGCCCCTGGTTATGTAGAAATGTTGGAATGATGGATAACAGGAACAGTGCTGATCAATATATCCAAACATTATGAACATATATTCTGATTTAGTCTTCCTTTCTACTGAATATTATCTGGGTGATATGAAAGGCTTAGTATTTTATTGCTGATTGTTGGCCTTGCTCAACCAGATATTTTGTACAATATTTCTGCCTTGTTTACTTCTGTGTTTTATTGTAACCAGAGGAATGGTTAGGTGAGATAACCACAGCCCATAAGGCATAACAACGTACTTAACACTCTAGTCATAGGTGACTCTATAGTCAGGCACACTGATGTTCCACTCACCAGGCTAAACAAGGAGAAAGTCACTGTCAGCTGCCTGTCAGGTGCCAGGATCTGCCACGTAAAGCATGCACTCAGGTTACTCCACAGCAAGTACAAATATGACTCTGTCATTGTCCATGTTGGTGTGAATGACCTGAGATGTACCTCCCTGGACTACATGAAAAGAGACATGAAGGAGCTTTCTGATCTTGTAGCCCAGGCAGGTATGACCCTAGCCCCTGAGTAGCATCCTGTCATCACCCAGAATGATACACAGTACAAGGACAAAATGATTGACTTCAAGAATTGGCTAAGCTTCTGGTGTCATTCTAAGGGCATCCAGTATCTGTTTTCCTGGGATGACATGATCAACAAACCCCGATGCTTTGCCAGAGATGGCCTGCACTTGTCACCCCTGGGATTCTGGATATGGCTAAGGCTCTTGCCACCCCTATAGTGCTTTTTTAGGCAAGATTCAAATGGCAAATTCACCACCGTAACAGGTACAAGCAAGCAAAATCTGAGGGTAATGCTACTCAATGCTAGAAGTCTAAACCTCAAAATGCTCTCACTCAAGGCACTCCTTAAAATGGAGAACATCGACATCTGTGCAGTGACAGAGACCTGGTTCAAGGCTCCAGAGAGCATCCCTGCATTACCAGGCTATAATTCATACCACACCTTTCAGTCACCTAACTTGGACCAAAGCACTAAAGGCGGAGGTGTGTCCATATTCATTAAGGATATCCACACCTCCAGGCTAGTTGCTCAGCATAATGCATCTGAGATTATCCAAGTGAAACTAACTCTGGGCAAGACCACAATGCAAACTGTAGCTTTCTACAGATCCCCCACCATGCCTCAGGGTTCCCACTCCTCATTTCTTGATACACTGGAAAATATTAGGGTACAACCTAACACCCTAATAATGGGCGATTTCAACTGCCCCACCATTAACTGGGAAAACTACTCATGTACCAACTCTTGTGCTCAACGTTTTCTGGAATTCATAAATTCCAATGCCTTGGATCAATTTATCCACACCCCCACCAGGGGCAGCAATATCCTAGACCTGGTCATTACCAACATGGGCAACCAGTGTTCCACACCAGAGATCAATTCCATGTTGGTCAGTTCCACCACAAGCAAATCACCCTAGACATCCACATTTCTAGCCCTACCCCCCCCCCCCATTAGGGAAACCAGAGTAACACAATTCTCCAAAGCCAACTTCACACTTCTTAAGACAGAAGTGGCAAACTTCACGACACCCATGCTGATAGACAAAAGAGATACGACTGCTGAATCCTATACAATTGCACTTTATAAGCACTTACATGAGTGCATGGATCGTGCAATCCCTAACAGAACCAAGATGCTATCCTCCAAAAAAAGGGAAGCCAATCTGGTGGTCCCCTACTATAAACAAAGTCTACAACAGAAGAAAGAATCTGTTGCAAAAAACAGTAAAAGCCCATAATTGGAGGAACTCCATGCTCAGTCTCAGTAAGAAGCTGAGATCCCTCATAAAATCGTCTAAAGCTAGTTATGAAAACAAAATCACCCCTGATTCTAAAGACAACCACAAAGCATTCTATAGCTATGTCAAGAATCTCAATGGCAACACTCAGATCTGCTCTGAGCTACAGCACAATGGCACTAAATATACAGAACCAACTGATATTGCCAAAATCCTGGCAGATAGGTTCAGTGCTAACTTTACCCCTCTCTCATCCCCTAAAGGGCCCATCTCTATATCGGAAGAATGCAAAGTACCTGTAGTCATGGCTGCACAGGTAAAAAACACACTCTCCAAGGCCAAAAACACAGCATCCATGGGACCTGACCACATCCCAGGCTACGTTCTACATGAACTACAGAATGAACTGGCACCCCACCTAAATACCATGCTCAATCATAGCCTCACCTCAGACTTTGTGCCCACTGAATGGTGCACAGCAATGGTTATCCCACTCCACAAAGGGGGAGCCACCACAGACCCCAGGAACTACCACCCCATTAGCCTGATGAGCCTAGTCTGCAAGGCTATGGAGCATATCATCATGGAACTTATAAACAATGACATTGGTAATCTCCAAACTCTGGACCATACCCAGTTCGGGTTTGTAAAAGGCAGATCATGTCTCCTAAACCTGATAGACTTCTTTGAAGCGGTCACCAAAGCTGTAGATAAGGGTAAGGTGGTATACACAGCCTATCTAGATCTCGCCAAGGCTTTTGACACCATCCCCCACTCTGGAATTATAGACAAACTCACTAAACTAGGTATAAATCCCTATGTTACAAGATGGGTTGCCAACTGGCTCACTGACCGAACCCACACTGTGAAAGTAGCAGACTCTAAATCCAACTTCAGACCAGTGACAAGTGGAGTACCTCAGGGTTCAGTCCTAGGTCCTCTCCTGTTTGGTATATACTTCTCTAAAGTACAGGCTAGCACAGAAGGTCTTTGGCTAACAAAGTTTGCAGATGACTGCAAACTAGGAGCCATAATCAAATCTCCTAACGATGTGGACATCCTACAAAAGGGCTTTACTGAGACAGATGCCTGGTGTCAAAACCATAGCCTCAAGCTCAATGCCAAAAAGTGCATTGTCATCCCCTTTGGTAAAAACTCTGTATCCATGAACTACCACATAGACGGTAGTCTACTTAACACCGAAAGTGTGATAAGAGACCTTGGGACACAGGTGGACAGTAGTCTCTCCTTTGATAATCACATCACCACAGTAGTCAGGAAATCCTTCTACATGGCACACCTCATCACAAAAGGTTTCTCATCCATGAAAAAAAGAGGTCATTATTCCCCTCTACTCATCACTCATTAGACCCATTATGGAGTACAATGCCCCTTTTGATATGTACCTCACAAGACATCTATAACAACTGGAAAGGCCACAGAAGTACCTCACAAAGGGGATTACCGGCCTCACACAGATGCCCTACGTAGACCGTCTCAATCCAGCTTTACTCTGTCACATATTGCCTACTCAGAGGCAATCTCTGCCTAACATACAAAGCTATGTCAAACCCAGAGCTGTTGGACATGTTCTACATAAAGAAATCCCAATCCCTCCAAGCTACACGCTTTAGGGACCTAAACCTTGTCACCACAATAAACAGAACATACTGGATGGATATATTCCTGTCTCAGAGACTTCCCATACTCTGGAACAAACTACCTATCTATATCAAACAAAGCTCCTCATTAGCACTCTTCAAGAAAAATCTTGATGATTGGATGGGAGATAGGAAATTCACCCCGGAGATCACTTCTGTGGGTCAGCTTGACAGGGACACAGGAAAATAATTTTCTTGGGTGGAAAAAGCCAGGGTACCATTTGGCTAGGCTTATATAGGCTCTAGGGCCAATAGCCTAGTACCTACCTATGAACCTATGAATTACTACTATTTGGACTAATTCTTACACAGGTGGACCAGATAACTTAGACATTTCTGCTTGTAATTCTCTTTCTGATTATACTCAGTAGTTGCCTGAGTGAGGTAATGGTTATTATTTGCGGACTACTACCAGCATGGAGCTGCCATATATTTTAGGCATTTCTCCTAGCTTTGTTAGTCATGTGTGGAAATTAGGTGGGAGGAATGGCTCAGTAATATAACTGTTATACTATTTTTACTGAATTATTCTGGTCTTTTCCTAACAGATGATGATGACTCTGTGTTACATAACACCCACATAAGGCAATATAGTGACTGCCTACTCAAACGTTTATGTGCAGCAATTATCACGTGTCAAATGCAGCTAATTATTACATTAACAATAAGTGCAGTTACAATATAGCACTGGGTCATTATCACTTTTCAGGTAAAAGTCACAGCAGCTGTCACTGTTATTCACATAAGCAGAAGTAGTTATCGCATTGATGAATGCACAAGCCAGATTTGGGTTTTTGTCTACGTAGAGTCATTTCAAGCCATCCCCCAGCAGTTTTTGTCATTTTTACAATATGTTTGATACACAGTAAAGTCCTCATTGTGGTTATATGCTTCATGTTTTTGTGAACTACTGCAATTGAACATCATATCATGTAGTAATTTCCTGTATCACACAGTCACTATATAGTTTTCTGGTGTGTTGTCACCTGCAAAAAGAAAGAGTCTTGGTACTTCTTTTTCTTTTGTGATGTGACCTTTCACTCTCCCTCCACTGTAGTACAGTAAATGTATGTAGGTCAGGGCAGGAAATATTACATTACTTCCATCCTTGATCCCTTATGTCCATTGCTGCATTGACACATGTAAAGAGTCAAGGCAGATATAAGGCAAACTGCTGACATGGAAAAAGGTTGTGAGACAGTAGTGGTATCAGCAGTCTGAGAGGGTAACTAGCACAGGTTTCGGACACATCAGATGCCCTCGAGTTCCACTGAAGTCCCATGCCTGTCCTGGGTTCATTAGTGGAGTGGCAGTCCTTACCCTGCCTTTTCTCTTTACATGCACCCTGTCTGTAGCCCCTGGTCAGTTTTCACTCTTGCAGTATGTTGGCTACACCAAGACTGTGTATGTTTACAGTGATATATGTCTACTAGTAATCTGATTGTGTGTGTGAGTTACTGGTTTTCAGATTGTTAGGTATGTACCTCTGCATCATCTTTGAAAAAAATGGACCAAAAGAATAATGCCTATGGGTATAGCAGTGAAGATTCAAACAGGCAAACAAGGTAATGAACATTATATACATATACATGTTGTACTAATGTGATAAATCCTTCAAACATCATCAGTAACCGACTTGCAATTTTTCCCTGTGCAGGTGCGTCTACCTTGGGACACTGACATGGCTTCAGGAGCAGGGGAATGACAAGTGAGAATGTGGGTGTGTGGCCATTCCTACATTTACTGGGCTGTCAGACATGTTTCCGGCAATAACAAATACTACAACTTGAGCTTCCCCATATCTAGTGTGAAGGTACACTAGATTGCAAGAAGAGGCATGCATTGTGGTTGTTGGAAGAGAAGTGTTCCATCTACCCTGAGCCTGACATTTTTGTCTTACACATTGGAGGGAACAATGACATCACTCAAACAGTTGGACAGCTGAGGTTTGCAATCAAGGAGATTATTGAACACATGCAGTTGTGGTGGCCATGTTGTCATTTTGTGTGGTCTGACATAATCCCTTGCCAGAACTGGAGACATGCAAACAGCCTTCAGACAGTGCACAAGATCAGACGGTTGCAGAATGGCTTCATGTGTGGATTGATGCTCAGGGTTGGCGGGACTACAATTAACCACAACAGCATCACTGCAGAAGATGATCACCTGTTCAGAAATGACAGAGTTCACCTAAATGAAGGTGGCATTAAATGGTTCTTGAGTAATCTGCACAATGGCATAATGGCAGCAATGCATGACATACTGGCAACATGCACCTAGTGACAAAAGATGGAAAACAGCCATGACCAAGTAGCAGCTGTATGGTAAGTGAAAGTCTATTACATTTCATGAAAACCTTTTTCACTACTTAGAACACAGTAAAATAATTGCAATTGTACCTCTGCTAGGGAACAGTTAAACATGCTAAGTAATACCTCATCTGAAGACAGTGTTAGTCTTCACAACATGGTAAAAGAACTTTGCCCGTGGGCTGTACACATGTACAGATATCACCGTTTGTTTAGGGATTAGGTTAAGAGAGTTATGACATGTTTTCATATTTGATAAATAACTTTGTTAGGGAGCAAGTAATTGTGCCAAGTGATATCTCATTTTGAAGGCAGTTCCAGTGCATTCAAGATGATAAAAAACTGTGTCTGTACGCTGTTCACATTTACAAATAACACAGTTTGTTTAGGACTTAGGTTATGGAAATTATGATTTTTTTTTAAATATTTTGGTAAATAACTTTGCTAGGGAACATGTAACTGTGCCAAATGATACCTCATTTTGAATGCAGTATTAGTCCTTACAACATGATAAAAGAACTGTGTCTGTATGCTGTACACATGTACAGATATCACAGTTTGTTTAGGACTAAGGTTATGAAAGTTGTGATTTTTTTCATATTTTGATAAATACCTTTGCAAGGGAGCATGTCAATGTGCTAAGTGATACCTCATTTTGAAGACATTATTAGTTCTTACAACATGGTAAAAGAACTGGGCCAGTGGGGTGTACATATCCACAGATATCACACTTTGTTTAGGACTTAGGTTATGGAAATTATGATTTTTTTCATATTTTGGTAAATAACTATGCTAGGGAAGTTGTCAACATGCTAAGTAATACCTCATTTTGAAGACAGTTCCAGTACATACAACATGGTAAAAGAACTGTGTCTGTATGCTGTTCACATGTACAGATATCACAGTTTGTTTGGGACCAACGTTATGAAATTATGAATTGTTTTCATACTTTGGTAAATAACTTTGCAAGGGGCAAAATGTGCTAAGTAATACCAAATGTTGAAGACAGTATTAATAATTACAACATGGAAAAAGAGCTTTGTCTGTATGCTATTCACATGTACAGATATCACAGTTTGTTTAGGACTAAGGTTATGAAATTATGAATTGTTTTCATATTTTTGTAAATAACTTTGCAAGGGAGCATGTCAATGTGCTACGTAATACCTAATTTTGAAGACAGTATTAATAGTTATAACATGGAAAAGAACTGTGGAAATTATGATTTTTTCATATTTTGCAAGGGAGCATGTCAATGTCCCAAGTAATGCCTCATTTGGAAGACAGTATTACTCCTTACAACATGGTAAAGAACTGTGAAAGTATGATCTGCACATGTACAGATAAAACTGTTTGTTTAGTCTTGTAGGATTATGAAAATTATACATTTGCAATATTTCTCATTATCATGCCCAAATCTTTGCAAGGGAGCATAGTGACGACACAAATTATGCATCATTTTGAAGCTGACATTGAGACACACAACTTGTACACTGATATGTAGTCTCTATCTATTACATGTGATGATATATTATGCTTTGTTTATTTATCAATCATAAGAAATATAATATTAATAATATTTCTGTGAAAAGCTCCATAATGGAGCATCATACAATAATGGTTAAAGTATCATTTTAAAGCTGACATTCATACAAACAAATTAATTACAAATTGCATAGGTCTACATGGTACATTCACCAAGATATTGTGATTTCTTGTATCAAAAAGGTAAAAAATATGCACAATATCAGCATTCCCTGGCAAATATTTAATAATGACTTAGATATGCACTATCAACATTTACACAGTTGGAAAGGTCAGTGTCTGATAGTCTAGCTCTTATGGTTAAAGAGTTATGAACATTTGTTTTCTGTATGGTATTACAAATGGATTATCTGAAAATAAGCTCAGGCTGCACTGTTGTTCCTGTTGTAGAAGTAAGCAGGTAGTATTTTCTGAGCTGCTTTGAAGTGAATGAGTTAAAAAGTGGGCACACATGATATTTGCAAAAAAGTGAGTAAGAAGGTGCACCATGCGCTGTATGATGGTATCAATGAAGCAGAAATAGTCTCATATGATAAAATCCAAAGTTTAATAACAAAAACGACTGCAGTAGAGTTAGCGCTTTCACGTTTATCCCAAACGTTTCTTCAGACTTAAAAATGCAGTCAAAATCCCTCCCTTTAAATACATCACATCCTCAAACAGCAATTAATTAATTAAAAAAAGCTGTGATGAATTAGCATGGACAGCAAAATGAAATGAAGCAAGAGATACAGAAATGACATATCAAAAAAGTATCATGTTCTTAGTGTATATATATAAAAACAATATAATAATGCATTCATATGGTAGATATTAAAAAAGTTTAAAAACAACTAATAAAAACTGTTGAGAAACTAATGATTGAGTGGTCTGGTGGCTAAGAACGGCTTGAGTACTATCCTGTCATTCAAGCCATATTTATGGCCTTGTAGCTTGAGTATCCATTTAGCCTCCCTTTCCTCAGTTAAAGTTTTCATGTCACCTAACCTGCTAGTTTTTGTGACTAGTTCTAACACCTGAAATTTGAATTTATGTGAATCACCTTTGTCTAATACATGTTTAGCTAGGGCATTGATAATATTGCCCTTGCTAATAGCGTAAACGTGTTCTCTGACACGTTCACGTAAAGATCTAGTAGTCATGCCAACGTAAAACACATGGCATGACTGACATGTAGCAACATAGACTAAATTGGTGGAGCGACAATCAGCAAACTGCTTGAATTTATAGTAACGGTGTGTCACCGGATGTGTGAAGCATTCCGTTTGTAGAACATGAATGCATTGCTTGCATGAATGGCATGGATGGGTGCCTACCTTCTTTGTGGATCTTTCACATGTCTTGTTCTTGTCATAACATAACAATCTGTTCACATGATATTTGGACTACTGTCTACCGGAGCTGATCATGTGCTGTTGCCCCCCCCCCCCCAACACAGTGGTGTACCCATATAACCACTTTAACAGAAAATCAGCTATGGTATAGCAGTGGCCAAGGCAATCTCAGTGCTGTAACATAAATAGTGCTCACACAGTGTATGTCTCTCTTCATGCAGGATAACAATGTACATATGTGTGCTGTTGACTGTGTGATGGATGACCCTTCTCTGTCTAGCGAACTGTGTGGCTTAATGGACTTGGGAAACTAGCATGCTTGAAGGTGCTGATGGTTCTAATCAAGAATTACTCACTTTTGCATGTGAGGTAGCAATATGTTGGTGTTTTCACAGAATGTTATACTCCCCACCTCTCAGTGCAATAAATCTGCACAAAGCCAGAAAGATTGGGAGGACAAAGGCCCAAACATTTATTTATTTAACATTTGTTTATCAGGAAAGTCCAATTTGGAATGAAGCCAATTTTCAGCAGAGACCGAGGGAGAAATGCTCCAGACACATGTCCTTGTAACATGGGAGGAAACCGGAGTACCCAGAGGAAACCCACACAAACACAGGGACGACATGCAGACTCTGCACAGATGGTACCCCAGCCAGGAATCAAACTGGAGAACCTCTTACAATGAGGTGACAATGCTACCACTGCGCCATCCAAAATGTATTTTATATAGTGCATTTAACAAACTAAGCTACTGAGTTACTGCAAAGGACATAAGGACAGAGTTTAAATATTGGTCCCATAAACCTTGCTGGAAGTAATGATGTTGCAGTAGTATATAGATACCAATGGATATAACATCTGAGTCACACTTGTTTGTCTGTAGTTAGTAGAATGTATTGACATCAACATTCAATAAAGTACCAGAAGACCACAAATGTGTGATGAACAGACCAAACATAAGAGGCAAAACTCTGGACATTCTGTAAAAATCAGGACAGTTGAGAGGTATGCAGACTGTCAGTCTGTTGGTGGTATAACATTACCAACCACAGTCACATATTTAGTCTAGCAGAAAGCTGGGGAATGCTGTGGACATTTTGAGTGAAGTGCAGTGGTGAATGTTAATGTCTGTAACATACAAATTCTCTGACCGGAATACAGGTAGGTGTGGCCTGGAGTCACAGTATAAGTATTGATAGTCCCACTGTGCATGTCTGTACACTTAGTAAAAATGAGCACAATCCTGTTGGCCCTTCATTGAAATTCCTATTATGTATAAATGTCTATACATACAGGCATATATATATATATATATATATATATATATATATATATATATATATATATATATATATATATATATCCATTTGTCAGTATCTCTCCCTCACATGCATAGTATATTTATCACTATGTAGTGTCAAATAGATATAAATAGCTATATATATTAAAAGAATACATATTCTCCTCCCATATATCTACAGAACACATATGCATATCATACATACACACATCTACATTTATAAATACATCCGTGTTATATACAGAATTATGGGTATGGATGTCTGCATTGTCTAACATACCCTAATAATGGTGAGTAAACTGTACTATCACATAGCTATAATGCTGCTCAAAGGATCCAAACTAAGGGTGTAACAATACATAATCCACTTACCTATAGAACCCTATGCCTGCTGAATATCACTATGTAGACAGACACAGGTGAGCAGGTGGTGTAATGTATAATGTTGTCAACGCACATGTAGACAGGGCACATTCTCCATGCCCACAGTGTCACCTATCTAACTGCAAGCAGCCACATATGGCCATACTGGTAATTGTACACACATAGATAGGATAACATCAGTTATCTCACTGCTAGGATACTAGATGCAGATAACAGTGCAAACCAATATCACTCTGCAGGCCACAGATACTGTTCAAAACAAGCCTAGTTTGTGTAATGCACAGGTACTGTGCCTGCAATCAAATATACAACAGATGTAACCTGTGGCACATGCCGTAAGAACTGTGGTCTGTAGTGTATAAGCCTAGAAAGGTAAGGGTGCTAATCTCACTACAGCCCACTTAGTGCGTGTGTGTGTGTGTGTGTGTGTGTGTGTGTGTGTGTGTGTGTGTGTGTGTGTGTGTGTGTGTGTGTGTTTGTGTGTGTTTGTGTGTGTGTGTGTGTGTTTACTCCTGCAAAGCAACAGACGTCTTCATGGGCAATCCACCTGCAATGGTTATGCATTTTCTTGGACCTGTAACTTACCGCTGGCTTCTACACTGCCCTATTCTACAAGGCCTGATGATGTCAGCTACCTTAAGACTACCAGCTGACAGTGTAGAAGCAAGGCATAAGCCGTGGTGCTTGTGATAAATACTGTGATCTATACTGTGTAATACTAGATAGATAGGGGTTCTAATCTCACGACACATGCAAGTGCCTGTGTGTGTGTATACCCCTGTGAAACAATGGACAAGCCCTCATGGGCTATCCACCTATGATGGCTATGCACTTTTTGGGGCCATAACTTGCTGATGGCTTCCACACTTCCCTATTCTAGAAGGCCTGATGATGTCAGCCACCTGAAGACTTCCAGCTGACAGTGTGATAGCAAGACTTAAGGCATAGCTCATGCAATAAGTGTGATCTTTAGTGTATAAGCCTAGACAGGTAGGGGTTCTAATTCCACTCTATCTAACATGGTGTGTATATCCATATGGCATATGTATTATAACTTATGTAAAGTAGACATAGGTAAGGTTTTGCATCATTTTATTTGTAGCAGGTGATATGCCCCCCCCAAATGACTGACCACAACAAGGCTTGCTTATATCAACAAACATTATATGTTCTAAACTGATTGATAGTACTAGCAGACATCAGTTGTGCTGCATGCATTGGGTACTGTGATCTGTAGTGTGCACCAGTATATAGGTAAGTGTTCTAATCTACATACGGTCAACTTAAAATATGTGTGTGCCCCGGCATGTCCTGTATGCAGTGAGTGGAAGTGGTGATAGCCTGAATGTGGCCATGTTTGTGTGTGAGGTCATTACAGTAGTATATTTCATGTTATGGGGCCATAGTACATATGAACTTAAGTAGCATAATGGCCATACAGCCCTCACAATAACAGACATCAGTATATCCCCCAGCACATATTGCCCCAGTCCTAGAGGGACTCACACAGATGCTCTGTGTTGAGATGATGACTGCTCATGCAATCAGACAGATAGCATGTGCTAAGGTGCAGTGAGGTGCTCTGTGTACCATTAGGCAGGGTCTGCTTCACGAGTGTGTTTATGTCTGCTAGACAAATGTTTCCCACAAGCACGTAGTACTAATGTCACATAGTGGGTCAATGTCCTTACAATGAGTCATTCATCTACTATGCTCTCTACAGATAGGCAGCATATGCACTCCAACAAGGTCACACCTTGCCACCTTGCCCTGTAGCAGACATTATCACAAATTATGAATGCATGAGTATGCTGACTGCTTCCATTGTCCTTGGTAGACTGTCATACAGATGTGAACCTATGGATCCATGCACACATACTGCTGTACTTTGCTGAAGTCATATTTCTGCTGTGCTGCCATGTCATGCTGTGTTGCTTCACTGCCAACGTGTGTCAATAGGCTATCCCCTCAGAGTCCTGCAACAGAAGCATACACGGGTCTGTGATATGCCTGTCATTGTGTAAGAATATTGTCAGCACAACATCATACAACATAAGGTCCACAAAAGTATGCTGTGTACTCATGACGCATGCCAGCATACAGTATATGTTGGTGACCACTAGAAGTGGCATGGAAAGCAATATTGCATTACATAAGTACATGTCAAGTAATATATTCACCCTGTGCATCTGACACATAGCTTGATTCCCCTGCATCGATGGGAAGGATGACAGGGATGTGACATAGGTTTCATCACTTGCACAGGGTGGGGAGTGGGGCATGAAGAGGTGTGTGCATCTGTAGCTGACCTGCATGTGACAGTGGTGTGTGTGTGTGCATGTATACAGTCAAGCTCAGTGCTAACCCTACACAAGTGTATGTTGGACAGCAGTAGACCATACATGGTAGAGATGATGGTTCACCATCTCCAGCCCTGAACACAGGAACTGGGTCTCCCAGGAATTGCACTGGCACCCACCATGCCCAAGGTCAGACATGGCGCTAGTACCTGATGGTGACTGCTGTCTGCTGGGTTCGTATCCCCCACAGGACCACCCATGACCACATGCCCATGGCCTGCCATGTTGTGGTGTGGACAGCACACTCTCCTCTGTAGTACTGAATGCACTACCACTATGGGAGTGTAACTGTGCATGGCCGTGTGGACTGTCAGCAGATGCTGTTGCTGACCTACATCCATGGGTCTGAAGTTCAACTCCAACCACATGTTCCAGCACAGACAATGTGTGGCCCAAGATAGACACTGTCTCAGCCCACTGTCTGTTCACTGCATCAGTGAACCGATCGAGGGTGTACCAATGTGATGGAGGCAGTCGCAGATGCCAGGCTATTCTGCATCCATAGTCCTAAGCATATGTCTGGTGTTCCATTCAGAACATGCCTGTGCCTCCATGATGCCCCAAACCATGCACCAAGTGGCCCTTGATGTGACCCCTGTCAATCCACTTGTGTGAGACCTCACCAGATCTCTGGCTATGGACAGTGTCTACACTCACTGATGCCATAGTTCCACACTGGCCTGTTCAATGTATCCATTCTCTGACTGTCCCATACTGTATATGAGGTCTGTGAGGACTGGGTATGTGTGGGCATACTGGCTGTGTACAGTAACAATGGGGACAGAAGAGGGATGTCAACTTCTGGGACAGATTCAGTCCCCAATAGCAGAAGAGGGATGTCAAACTCTGGGACAGACTCAGCCCCCAACAGCACCACCTGTGCCTCATTGTGGTCACCATCATCATCAGACTCCAAAGAGCCACTGACATCAGGTGGTGTGGTTGAGAGACCCCGACTCCCCAGTCACCTGTGGAAACCAAGACAAAAGCAGTACATTACTACCTGCACTATTATGTATGGAAAATCCACAATTAGTCATAATAATGAGAATCCACAACTGCATTTCTACCCACTCATCCTCTCATCTCCATATTCATGCACAACAGACTTCCTCACAACAACATACACATTCGACTCAAGGCCTTTATAATAAGCACGTCAAGTTAATCATGTGACACGCCCAGTACAATATACATTTTAGGTATGCAGTTATGGCACTATACCTGATAACACAGCACATAAAACCCAGTACACCTATCTTAACAAATATATAGCAATACAAGTTTCAATGCCTAAGGTATGTAGCATCAACCTTTTGGTAGGTACTAGGCATGCCAGATTAATTGCCCCATGTATATGAAGAAGCCTATTTGGTCTGAACTATAACTGAAAAAGTTAGCTCATTCAACTACACTCCTGTGATTACCCACTCTAAGAAACTTAGGTAACTGTTCCAGACTGGAACATACAAAAATTCTACTCTAGTTATACACAGTGTTACCTGTACATAGGATATTATCCTGGCCCTCAGCCTTAATAGCATAAGTATGTTCCACAACAAAACAGTATCAAGCTTACCAGAAGCAGGACCATGGCCTTGCAATACTCCTGATGGACCCATAAAAATGTGAGGTTGAGGTAACTTCAGTACCACTGCACGTTTCAGCACAACAAGGTAATACCTGTATATATCTCACATGTACAGTATCTACTGTGTTGCTTGATGTATTGCTGACATTCTGAGTATGATTGTACAACTGAGCTAACCCCCTCCCCCCACAGCACAAAGACCTGACACCCACTTAATGTTATGCATAGCCTGACAGAAGGACTGTTACAGTATTACAATGATGATCACAGTAAGCTTACCCGCATGCTCATCTGCTGTGGACACTGTGGCACCCACCTTCATGATGTATGGTGTGATAGATGCCTGGGAGTTGTGTGTCCCCAGATTCACCAGGAATTCCTCAGTGGCCATGACTGCACAATCCCTAAAAAACACAATTGTAGACTTCTCATTTAAGATCCAGCTTCACAGCAAATTCCAAAAGCAAAAACAGAAGATCCGGACTGCCAGGCTGATAAAAAAATAGTAATTTAATAAAATGCAGTAGGTTAGCACTTTCAGGTTTAAAAAAACCTTCTTCAGACAACATACAAAAGTTATGAACACCTTTTAAAATACATAACAGCCAATCATAGACTCAGTAAAAAGCCCTCCTCTTTTTTAAAAAAGGCTTGCTAGGAATGACACCATTCAGGCCAGGTGCTCTATCAGCACCCATATGGATTATCCATCTAGTTTCACTACATTCTGTTATATTTCTCAAATCACCAAAATGCAAAAGAGTAAGCCTACCACACTGAAGTCCAGACTCAAAATATTAGAAGCCAGAAAATAAAAATAATAAAGTCTGGAACACCATGCTGTAAAAACATTGATTTATTGTAAAAATCCAAAAACAATGTTAGCGCTTTCAGGTTAAAAACCCTTCCTCAGACATTGGATGAATAACCTGCAAAAACATAAAAGAAAATACGTGCCCAGGGTACTGCTTTACATGCTGATACAGAGCATTATATGTATTGGCTGTACATGTAGCTGACATATGTTGTAACACCCTGTCTTTTAATCTACAATTCATTTTGCCGACATAAAATGAACAACATTGTATATGGTCAGCCAAGTATATAATATTGCTGGTCAAACAATCAGCATATTGTTTCAATTAATAGCTCTTTCCAGACAGTGGGATGAATATGTTGTTATGTCTAATATACTGGCAAGCTTTGCAATGTCTACAGGGGAATGTCCCTTGTCGCCCCATGACAGGTTTTCTAATACCCTGTTGGTTTGTACAAAGCAAATCCTTTAAATTCTTACAATGTTTAAAATAAAATGTGGGTTCCTGAGTTATTAATGCATTCACTCTATCATCAATTAACAAGATTTTCCAGTTTTGGCGAATAATGTGACATACGCCATCCACATTGTTACTATAATTCAAAGTAATTCGAAGGGGCTGCCTGCTTATATCATTCTCCCTGTCATGCACCTGTACATTTCCAGAAAACCAGGGTTTTGCTTTGTTTAACCTCTCTTCTTTACTTTTATTAAATGCCTGCTGCATTATGTTCTAATTATATCCCCTTGCTTTTAAGTTCACCATCAATTCTGCACACCTCTCTCTATATGTCTCATCATTAGTACATAACCTAGATGTTCGAAAAAATTTCCCTGAGCAATATTGTTATATATATATCTGGGGTGCATGCTATCATAGGCTAGGAGAGTATTTCTGCAGCATGGGTCTATATTACACCGTCGAACTCACAGGAGTCCAAACGTTGTAATATGGAACCCATATGTTCGAAATGTGAAAATAGTGAAACCACGGAACACCGATTTTTTTTCCCAGGGAAAAAAATTGGTGGGCCATTTTCACAGCTTTGCAATTTCCTTCAGTGTGGTGCGATCTCAGAGTTGGTATATTTAAGTAGGGTGGTGTGGTCGGTGAAGCCCCCCACATTAGTTTAAGTTTAAAGTGTACATGGGTTTTTTTGTATCGGAACAGTGATTTCTTTTCCTGGGAAAAAAACGCTGTTTTGTGTTTTCATACTTTTTTGGGTTTCGAACTTCCTGGTTTGATATTACATTGTTCGAACACCTGTGAGTTCAACAATGTAATATAGACCCCTCCAGCATTCTTTCCTATATAACACAGTCTCAATTCATTGCTCTGTGTTTTTCATCACTCAGACATCTAAGAAATCTATAGTTGTATCTGAGAGTGAAATACTAAACCTGAAAAAATCAGTGTTGCTTTCCAGGTAGGTAAAAAACTCATAAATTTGTTCCTGTGTCTCTGTCCAAAGCAGGAAGACATCATCCACAAAACGGACATAGCAACTCAGATGCCCCCTCCATAAATGGTTTTCCTTGAATATTGCTTGATCCTCCCAATATGCCAACACTATGGTGAGTTTGCACAGAGGGGTGCCCATGGCTAACCCCCTGCTCTGATGATATAAGCAATTATGATACATAAAAATATTGTTGCTCAACACACAGTCTAACAGTAAACATGTACTGTCAATAACAGTTTGATTCAAGATTTGTGCTTTGTTGCAAAAAAGGCCTCAATGGCCATCAAGCTATATTCTTTTGTAATTATTCTGAACAAACTGTTTATATCCTGGGTTACTAACAAATAATCCATACAGTCAGCACTGGGACCTAAGTGACTCTGTAAAGATTGCAAAAAATGAGCTGTGTCCTTTAATATTCTGGGAACAGAAACCAAATGCTTTCTTAGATGAGCCTCTACCCATATAGAAGCATGTTCAGTGGCCCACCTCCTTCCAGATACAATTGGACTTAATGGTGGATTCTTGAAATCTTTATGTATTTTCAGTAAAGCTTTGAACAGTTGAACAACAGGATGTTCAATCAATATAAACTTAAAAGTGTTTTCATTAATATGGTTGCTTAACCTTAAGTTGGAAAACTCCTGCTTAACTTTACCAGTAATCCTATTGATATCAACTAGTGTTAACTGTTGATAAGTATTTGAGTCCCTTAACAAAATACGAACACTATTATGATAGAATTCACTGTTCATGACTACAACCACCCCTCCCTTGTCAGCAGGTTTTATTGTAATGTTCTTATTCTCTATAAGTGTTCTTAGTGCTTGGTGTTGCTCCCAGTTCATGTTCGGAAAAACATGCTTGTTTTTTGTGTTCAAAAACTTAAAAATATCATCTTCACAAGTTTTTATAAAAGTTTCAACCAGTTGACTGACAAGGGGGTTAAATGTACTCAGTTGCCTAAGAGTACAGTCCCTAGGAACAGATTCTGCACCATAAATACATTTCAATTCAATATTTTTGGCAAACATTCTCAAATCTAACACACAGTCATTAAAATTTGACCCAGTACTGGGAATGAATGTACGTTCCTTGCTAAAACATACTTTTCAGCATCAGATAAAATGTAATCAGAAATATTATATACATTACAGTCTCTATTGCCATTGGCGGTCACAAGAATGTTTTTCACCTCTTTTGTTTGTGATGCAACAAACAACCTCTGTTCAGATACTCTTTCTTCTTCACAGGTACAGGTAAAACATCAAAAGAGGAGCTCATGGTTTTTGGTCGAGCTCCCAGCACATTAGTACTGTTTAACACCATATGTGTGATGTTAGAAGTCCCTTGTGGCATTGTCTGCTTCTGGTTAATCACCTCCACAGTAGAGTTTTGCCTAGGTGCTGTGTTGATGTTTAATGATGTCATCACTTCCATTCTGATCCCTATATCAGTTCCATTGCCTCTTACACCTGAATGTAAGGTGGAATATTCATTAGCCTGCCGATTAGATGTCACAAAAGGCTAATTCCATGGGGGGGACATCCTTTGGCCATGTAAAAATATGCCCCTGCACAAAATCCTTATAGTCTCCTGAAAGTTTTTTAATTTTAATATGTTGCACTTTGAAGTCATAAGCTGCCACAGCACAATACAGATCATTAAGCTTAACCTGATGATATTCTTCCTTAAATTGCAATTCTATTTGTCTCTGCTGTGATTCAATTTAACTCACTAGTTCTTTCTCCATAG
Organism: Protopterus annectens; assembly: GCF_019279795.1. Classification (NCBI taxonomy): domain Eukaryota; kingdom Metazoa; phylum Chordata; order Ceratodontiformes; family Protopteridae; genus Protopterus; species Protopterus annectens. Next base: position 1,705,211,303 of record NC_056731.1, read on the forward strand.
GTAAGAAAAAAATCTATCAACAATTTTATGTAAGGAAAACTAGTGTCCAGATTAAGCTGCTGTCATTTGGCCAACAAGGTAGGATACAGTTCCCCATATGTGGGCAAGCAGAGCACCCTCATGCCTCTAGGAACAATTTTATGATGCAAACATGCCTCAAAATGCAGTCTTTGCCACTGAAGGTGTTTCAGCTTATACAAGTCTTTTTCTAAGGCTTTCAGTTGTTCCAAAAAAGAGACATCTCTTTCTAGCTCTTCATTATTCCCCAGCAATATTAACAATATTGCACAGGGACAATTTTTTCAAACATCTAGGTTATGTACTAATGATGAGACATATAGAGAGAAGTCTGCAGAATTGATGGTGAACTTAAAAGCAAGGGAATATAATCAGAACATAATACAGTGGGCATTTAATAAAAGTAAAGAAGAGAGGTTGAACAAAGCAAAACCCTGGTTTTCTGGAAATGTACAGATGCATGACAGGGAGACTGATATAAGCAGGCAGCCCCTTTGAGTTACTTTGAATTATAGTAACGATGTGTGGGGCATATGTGACATTATTCACAAAACTGGAAAAGCTTGTTAACTGATGATAGAGTGAAAGCATTAATAACTCAGGAACCCACATTTTGTTTCAAACATAGTAAGAATTGAAAGGATTTGCTCTGTACAGACCAACAAGGGGTTAGAAAACCTGTCATGGGGTGGCAAGGGACATTCCCCTGTAGACATTGCAAAGCTTGCCAGTAAATTAGACATAACAACATATTCATCCATCCACTGTCTGGAAAGAGCTATTCATTGAAACAATATGCTGATTATTTGACTAGCAATATTATATACTTGGCTGACTGTATGCAATGTTGTTCATTTTATGTCGGCAAAATGAACTGTAGATTGAAAGATAGGGTGCTACAACATATGTCAGTTATACGTACAGCCAATACACATAATGCTCTGTATCAGCATGTAAAGCAGTACCCTGGGTAAGTATTTTCTTTTATGGTTTTGCAGGTAATTCATCCAACCAGGAGGGGATGATTTTAGACATATAACAGAATGTAGTGAAACTAGATGCATAATCAATCTGGGTGCTGATAAAGCACCTGAACTGAATGGTGTCATTCCTATCAAGATTTTTTTTAAAAAGAGGAGGGCTTTTTACTGAGTCTTTGATTGGCTGTTAAGTATTTTAAAAGGTGTTCATAACTTTTGTATGTTGTCTGAAGAAGGGTTTTTTAAACCTGAAAGTGCTAACCTACTGCATTTTACTAAACTACTGTTTGTTTATCAGCCTGGTGTTCCGGATTGTCTGTTTTTGCTACTGCACAATCCCTGACTACATCAGCTGCCCTTCATTGTGCAGCATTCACCATGTCCATAGCAAGGTGTCAAACCTGCTCATATGTCCTGTCTGGTGGCCAGTCTTATTCACATCCCCAACAAGGTCTGCCCACAATGCAGCCCACTACTCCATGTTATGCCTCCCCCTGGATAGGAGGATGTGATGATGCTGCTTTAGTCCTTGAGGTATAAGTTCATTCTCTGCATCTGAGAAGGGGGTGTGCCTTCTGTGATACATTAGTCCTGAAACACACCAAAAGGGAAACATGTTATAGGATCAAACACATGAATGTCCACTATGTACAGATACAGCAAGAACAGAATGGCTGACACTATCCACTGCTTGCTCACACATCATAACCCACAGTGTGATAACATACTATATGTGTGAATACAACCAAGATAGTATCAATATTGAGGTAGTTTCCTGTGTGCCATGAGAGATTCTAGTGTATGATCATAGACATGACAGTTGAGTCCACTGTGGTGTGCCCCCAAATGTCAGCCACCCACTAATATGTCATAAGACCAGTGCCAGACAAATAGCAATGTGCTATTATGACCAATGCATTGGGACATCCAACAACACCAGTGTGCCAAAAACAGTTACATACCTGCTGGAGTGCAGTGCTCCTCTGTTGGAATGTGCTACTACTACTACTGTGTCACAAAAGTGTGCTCTGTGGGAGGGAAGTCTCATACAGAATGTCTGTCCATAGGCAGCTACTTGCATTTTAACATGCTGATCATTGGCAGGTAATTGCCTCTAAACCAATCTGTGACTCTGATATGCTAATTACAACCAAAACAGCTGAGGTGCAGTATCATCATACAATGACATGCATCCACTGTGCAATGTATAAGGCCTTCATGTAGAGCAGGGCCCATTTCTTCGCTGTTGAGATGGACATTACTGGGATGAGGAGACTATATCATCACAGAGGGTAGGTCTATAGCAGAAACCTTTACCTAGAGCTGTGAGTACCACAAGTTGCAGTTGCTGCTGCAGGTAATAGTTATAGGCAGTGAGTGTGAACACTTTGGAGGACAACAAGCTGTAGGTGTATATGTGTCAGCTGTGTCAGCCTTGTTGTAGAGGCAGAGCCTGGGTGAGAGTACCCCTGACACTACAATTACAGCATGTATTTAAGGCACATATGTTAGGCAACTGCATCAATGACAGAGTACTAGGTGATATATAGTAATGCTATACAGATATGTGATGTTTGTCCCTACCTGCAGACTGGTGACTTCCAGCAGTGAAAAGAAGTTATTTACTTTGCAATGCTTTGTGTGCGTACTGAGTGCATGAGTCATTCATTCATTTCTGCCTTCACAATAATGTAACTGAAATGCAATACAACATTGGATTTGAACCCAGGACTGTGTGTGGCAAAATGTGCTGTATGCAAGGCATTTAACAGACTGAGCTACCAAGTCATTGCTACAGTGGGTGTATTTGCAAAGATATGTGTGCACACATACAGGCTGTGGCATACATTTACGGCATCCATCAGTATGTGCATGGCTTTATATGGATATATTTCTGCACAGAGTTCCAGTTGAATATGTATTTTGCTATGAATGACTTAACTGCTGACTTTCTACATGTTGCTGATAAAAGGACACATTTACCTGCTATGACAGGCCTCAGTTACATCCATTATCATGTCTTTGCCTGTCTAGTAGTGTAATATTGCAGCAGAGGCCAAGGAGCACTCCCATTCTTTCTACTACTTTTTATTCCAGTTTGTGAGGTGTGGCACTGCATGCAGCTCTGCTGAAACATGCCTAATGACTGTCATAGGCAATTACTAAGTTTTGTTTAAACCACCTGTGTTAAGTAAGAGTTGTGTGGTGTGGTGGGTTAATGGAATGTGCTGCAGGTGTGATGGGTTTAGGTCCAGAACACAGCAGAAATGTTTATTATGTACATGTGTCTTGCAATGTTAAAAACACATTTAGTCATTATAGGTGTATTTAGCTGAGCTTAGTGTAGCCATGCTAAAAAATATAACAAAAAAAGGGGGAGATAAGAAAATGGTGAAATGGGGGCAAGCATAGGGGAAAACATAGTAAAAGGCAGTGGGGGATGTGCAAGAAGGGTATTGGAAAGAACCATAGCTATCCATTTCTTGTACAGCAACAACTGTGCACTTTGACAGAATTTATAGATGAATTTGGATTCTCAAACCCCAGAGAGAGGGGTGAGGACAAGATTGCTGCATTGTCAAGCCATTGGACCAAATTACATGTGTTCAGTGGACATGTGTGTGAAATGGAGAGCTATGTCTTGAGTGCTTTTTTTTTTTTGGGACAGTTGCCCATTTTCTTTTAAGGTGAGAGCGGAGTGTTGGGGAAGGGACATAGATATGTGGGGGGGAGGTAAATTGGTAGGTGAGGATGCATTTGCAAACAGTCAAGACAGACAAGACAGCAGACAGGGGTGATATGTGACGCATGAGGGGGTGAACACCTTGGATAGGGAGGGTGTTATGGAATGTGAGTCCCACATGCCTCCAGATGACAGCAGTGTGACTCATGTCCTCACACATGGGACTGTCAACACTGCTCCATCACTGCTCCTAGGGTTGCTGAGCTGGAGGCTGGGCACCATGGTGATGCTGCCCCACCAGGGTGGCCAGCAAGCCCTCACTCCAGAGCAGGTGACGGTCATAGCCATGATGGATTATTGTGCACACCAAGACTGACAGCTCTGCATTGGTGACAACACCCTTTCTGCCACCGCTTCCAGATGGGCTGGGCCCCATCCTCTGGGGCAGTACTACCCAACTCTGCAGGTAGTGCAGGAGCAGCAGAGGGGCACCACCAGTCTGGGTCCCAGATATGCTGGAACCCAGTGTCATGGCTGGTTGAGGCAAGGTAGGGGGATCAGCCGGAACTGGCCTATCTTGAAGTGCTGTAGGAAATGTATAGCAATACCTTACAGTTAGTAATAACCAAATCAGTGTTAGTATTAGCAGAATCAAACATCATATTTATTAATCCAAATACATGATAATGTATAACATGTTCAACACAACATTAACTGACATAACAGTTAGTATGGTAACAGCCTACCAGTAAAAAGTAAGCCATAAGGCCAATAAAACAGTTAGCTTAACAAATATGTTAATATTGCATCATAATAAAACATAACAATAATCAACCACATTTTCCAATGCATGCTTAGTTTAATGAAATATGCTATCAAATCATAATAAAACATATCAGTAATGAAACACATTTTCCCAAAATATAGTGTAGTAACATATATTAATATTAAATCATAATAATAAATAACAGTAATAAATAAATGCAGATAAGGGGTGAGGAGAGAGACAAAAATTCCATTACTATCATTGCAGATTATATCCCTCAATACACTGAAATATTTATACTCTACAGGTGTGTAGTATCAGGTTGAGTACACTGACTACAATTCTGCTATAAATGATGTAGCATGTACATACCTCTCAAGCTGTTAGCATAGGTCAGTATGGGCCAATCAGTAAAAAATGCAGGTACACCACTACACAGAACAGTTTCACATAATGTGGACTTACATAACTACCCAGGCATTCTTTAAATGGATTTGGTAATACATTGCATTCCAAGTACTAATTTATTTGCTAATCATGTGACAGATGGATTAGGCAGTTTTTATTACATTATGAGAAATTGTGACACTTGAGAGGCATGTTTGTGTGCAGTAAGTAAACTAAACAGCCACCATGCCTTAGTTGGCAGGCATGGGAGTAGAATCCAATAGCTGCGACTGCAGGGGACATCTGCAGTGTTACACTTGACTGCAGCAAACTTACCATAGACAATCAATGCATACAGCTCTACTGCAATGGTTTTGACAAAACACAATCCTGCTGAACAACAGTTTGCTTGCTGTTATTGGTATTGCTAATGCTTTATTGAAATACAGTTCTTATTGTTCATTTATTGCACAGCAGCTCTACAGCTCTAATTGCCCATTTATTGCACTAGAGTTCTACATGCCCATTTATTGCAGTATATTATTTCTTATGTATACTTTAAACCAGTAAATGCTTTACCCTTTCTTGCTTATTGCACTAAGTTGGCATACTAAATCTGTACTTACCACAGTCACGGCATAACATGGCCAGGCTCCTGGCATGGGACTTGACATTATGAGTCCTAACAGCTGCAGCTACGGGAAGAGAAGCACGCCATTATACATACCTGTTTTGCAGACCTTAAACTTGCATTTTGGTTAGATGGTGAAGACATACTTACATATTGAGGAGCATTCCCAGCTTGAGATTCCTAGACCCAGGTGTTCCGGGTTCCCCTCTTCCTCCTTTTCAGGTCATCAAAATGGTGATGACACTGCTCATCTGTGCAGGGGATACCAGTGACACTGGTGAGTTCCCTGGCCAAATGGTCCCAGGTCTCCGCCTTATGCTCTGACCCCTGGATTCCACCCTACATCAGCCGAGGTTCATGGTTTTTAATAAGGAGCCTGGTCATGACCCTGGACTCCTGAATGCCTCACTGCTGGGCCTGAAAGCGCACACCTTCACCAACACCACCAGCTATACCAACAGGTGAATGAACTCCAATGACTGTCATAGAATTCCTGCCTATCGCTCTTAATATAGGCTGTTTTCCTACCCTTACACTTCATTCAGCAACATTCAAAAAAGCACCGCATCACTTAGCAGCATGCAAACCAGCTAAGCAAAGCCAAGCAGGGTGAAAACTTGCAGAATTCTGGTTTTAGCGAGGCTTAGCACCACACAAACATTGGTAGTATGTTTACGTACTGCTTACCATGATTGAGCAGTGGTTAGCAGAGTGCAGCAGTGCCAAAATTCACAACACTGTAATGAAAGTAGAAAAGAATAGCACATTTATTTACAGCCATATTCTGCCAGTTATGGACTTGAACCCAGGACCTACTACACATAACACCATAACTCTAGCCATGTAGCTAGTTGGATGTTATAAAACTATTATACCTTCACGTATACTGCTATGTACTGCTATATACCTGTTAGCATGGCTGAGCACCACACTGCACCATGTTAACATGCTTAAACACATCTATAAATAAATCATTAATTACATGCAGTTTCTATTTTTAGAAGTCTGGCAGGTGTCTGCCATGTATGTATGAGCTCCACTCGGCTCTGCTGTGCTCTGCGCCATGACGCACAAATGTAAATGACAAAAAAAAAAGTAATTTAATTATGATAATTAATTACAATTGATTTCTATTTTTAGATGTCTGCCAGATGTCAGCTGTCTATATATGAGCACAGTTTGGCATTGTTGCACTCTGCGCTGCGCAAACATGCAGCAAAAAAAAAAAAAAATATATATATATATATATATATATATATATATATATATATATATATCTATATCTATATCTATATCTATATATATATATATATATATATATATATATATATATATATATATATTTGTGTATGTGTGTGCGTGTGTGTGTGTGTGTGTATATATATATATATATATATATATATATATATATATATAAACATTACAATGAAAACATAACATATCATACAAATGACTTTTTAGACAGTTCACACAATTCACAACATTACAACAGTGGTGGGGAGCATTACAGGGAGCCTCACACTCATCTGTAGCCACAGGTAGCCACTACACCTCTCCCTACACTGATTCAATATCCATGTTCCTCAGCTCCCCCTCAACAGCGCTTCATCATTAATATGCATGGAGTGCTGCCTAAGGGGAACCGTGGCCATGTACATGGATACATTCTATGTAGGCTCTATACTTCACCTACATGGATTTTATTAAATCCTGGGGTGAATGTTGTCAGTGCTACATGGAGGCCAAATGGCATGTGTCTATAGCAGAACAGGCTATGTGATGTGGAGAACAACTTTTTTCTTTACTTCAGAAAATAAAAAAAAACACAACTAGCCTTTAGTTAGGTATAAAATGGAGAGAAATCTAGTTTAGCTTTACTTTTCCACAAAAAGTATCCACTCAGGACACAGGATATGAGCCAATTTTTAAGGTGCTGCTTTGTTTTCTGTCACTGCAAATTCTGACAGATGTATCAGGCTTGGGGTCCAGAATATTTTTTTTTCCATTAATTGTAGGATTCCTCCATGACCAGAAGTTTGAGGATTTTTATATCACTTCCTCGACTTTTAGGCATTTGAGTTCTGGTATCAGCAATGGCTTTAGATTTATTTTACCCTTGGTACAGTTTTAAGTATTGGGTTGGGTTAGTTTGGTCCTGCCAAGTTACTCTGAAACTATACCTCTATATCTCAGTACAATCTCCTTAATTTCTTGTGTCCAAGTATCTTGACTTCAGGAAAGCTTGTCGGATGCCTTAACTTCTTCTGAAAACATTTTCATTACTGATTCTTCTGTGTCTTTTCAAGGCTTTAAAACATTTATGTGGTATATTTGTTCTGGTTTCCTTTTCAGAGATTGTCTCCCTTTATAATTTTTCTATTTATTTATTTCTTCTATAACTACCAACGGTCCTTGGCACTTTGTGAGGCATGTGTTCTCAGCAGTGGCCACCAACACATGCACTTTGTTCCCTGTTTTAAACTCTTTCAGCTTTGCATTTCTATTTTCTGTTCTTTGCTGCATTTTCTTGTGCCTTTTGATATATGCCTTATTGTTTTTAACCTCAACTGTAGGTCTGTTAAATGCCCTATTGAACATTTAAAAAGGGATGTTTCCTCTTACCAGGTTTTCTTCAGTATATCTAGCAAGCCAAAGCATTGTTGTTAGTCCGAGCATTTCCTTCTATTATCAGCCATCTTGACCTGGACAGTATTGTCCTGCCTTTTCTATTACTCTCACAGGTCCAGGGTTTAGATCCCCAAAATTTACAATTCCACAGAACTGAAGCCCCAGCTTAATGAATACCCTTGCAACATGACTGCTGTCTTACATGGGCATATGCAAGGATACCTTCCATAGTTCTCCATAAAGTTTCCCACACAGTACACTAAGCATGTCAGTAGTTTGATGTCCCAACAGTTCCACAAAAATAAATCCTTCACTTAAGGAATACCCACCTAGTAGCATTATTATTCCACAAGGGTATGTATGCACTCATTCTGCGTTGAATTTGATACAGGCTTGCACAGTGCATTGGGTAGTACATTCTCTGAAGTGGCAACAATTTTATTGAATCTGTTATTACTGCAGTGTAAAAATTCTGTGACAATCACCCATCCTGTTCTTCCAGTTAACTGTCTTTAGTTGTAAGTTATCTTTCTTTCTCTTCCTTTAAAAGACACCGGCCCTTATAGTACTAGGATTTCTGGTGTATGCCACAGTGCAACTTACAATCTCACCAACTCAAAATCAACTGTGTCTAAGAACAAATCTCATAGGTTCTTGTTAACATGATTCAGGAAAAGATACACAACCAAACACCAGCAAAGATCAAAACATCACACTCTACCCTGTTCTACTCTTTACTAGCTAACATTTTTTTCTTTGTAAAGTTGATATACAAAATACCCACTCACTGACACAATACTTACTGATACTTATAGTACTGCTATAAATCATCACTAGTTACAAACAAAAGGGTCTATATTATGTTATCGAAACCCGGTAACATTAAACACCAGAAGACCGACATGTAAGGTGCGCAAACTATGGAAACAGCAAACATACAAAACTGCGAAATGTCAAAGTGTGATGGTTGGCCCGTCTGCGATATAGCTCTGTAAGATAAGTGTGCGATAGTTACGGACCTTAGGCATAGGGTGCGAGTTAAGGTAAGTGCATAGATAGGTAATGTATGTAAGGATAACTGTAGGGTTAGAAGTAGGGTTTTGTTAACTGTATGTGTGTGTGGATTATTTGTTTTGTTTGGGTATATGTCTGTAGGGTAAGTGTGCGATAGTTACGGACCTTAGGGTTAGGGTGCAGGTTAAGGTAAGTGCATAGATAGTAATGTATGTAAGGTTTAGTGTAGGGTTAGAAGAAGGGTTTGGTTTGTGTATGTATGTGTTTTATTTATTATGTTTGGGTATGTAATATGTAGCACGCGGTGGTGTTGGCTGACTATGATTGTTCGAGATTTGAAAATTCACGGTTTAGGGGGTTCAATGTATTTGCGGTTCGGGCTATGTGTGTCGGTGTTGTGGTATTCGTTGTTGCGGGTATTCAATAACATAATATAGACCCCAAAAAAAGTATTGCTTTCAGTCTTAAAACCAATTTTAAAAATCAAAATTTGCACAAAATGCTGCCAAAGCCTTTTTGGGCCCTTAGTCCAAGCTTCTTCCATTATAAATAATCCACTTATCTGCCTATTTTTTCTTCTTATCTCCCTGCAAAAGTACTTTACAAATATTATCATACTACAGATATACATATCCAAGCTAGAACAAAACACACTTTTTAACTTATCACATATCCTTTCAATTAACATCCTCCTGTTCATCGGATTATTCTACTAACGCTAGAGCCTTTGTCCTCCCTTTATACTACAAACAAAGTATTTCAACCATAGCTTCCTCTTGTGGCAAACCCACCTGCTTTCATACTGTACAACCCCTCCCAAAAAACAAATTTAATGAATTAATTAATTATGTAATGATAATAATAGCAATAATAATAATAATAATAATAACAATAATAATAATAACCTGAAATTACCAACAAATACATTTCTCTGATTTGCTATACAACTTACTACAGCTATCATGAAATCAGTCTAGGCTCCCTATTTATCCATAACAGCTACCATATGATCAACTCTTCTAAAAACACTTATCAATAACATTTGCTCTTCTTACTGCAGGAGGACTCAAAAAAATTAGAACACAGGAATTCAAAATGGCTACAGCTCCTGGCATAATTTCAAAAAAAAAATCCTTCTGTTTTCAAATGTTAATGTCACTCTATCAGACAAATATTAATTAATTCTAAATCGCTCTGGCATCACTGATAAGGGAACAAAAGAACTTGTTAATCTGTAACTGCATTATTTTCAAACAGTCTCAGGAAAGTGATCAAATGGAGGCTACAACCATTAAAGCAAAGCTGTCTTTATTAATATATACAGAAAAATAAACCTCAAGTTAGAGGCATTTTGGCAGCAACACTTGAAAAAAAACCCTGCTTCTATTAAAACCAAACTCAAATAATACTTTGTCATTGAAGACTTAAAATCGGTCTTGCATCCATTGCAAACAGTTATTGACAATATTTTACACCACCTGACAGATATTAACATTGCTATCAATGACTTTCACAACTGACATCAGAATCATGAACACTGGAATATGAAGATAAAATATTCTATAATAATAAATATTTAACAAAAATAAGTGTTGACATTTAAGCAATGCAGTATGTACTCTTGGACTTGGAGGCAAGGGATAGAAAAAACAGCATTCTGATAAGGGGAATACCTGAAACTTTTGATGCAACCAACTTAATGCAAACTTTTAAAGACGTATTAGTTACCCTTTTTAGTGATCCAGCCCTAACAGGTGACTTAATTATTGAAAGAGCTGACTATGTGTCTCAATCCAATCTTCTCAGACAATCTATGTAAAACTATTAAATTGCCAACATGCTTGATGCATCCTGAGAGTGGTCTAAGTTAATACTTTGTTTCTCCAGAAAGATCATAAAATATCAGTAACCCAAGATCTTCCTCTTTTTGCTTACTTAATAAACCAAAGAATTCAAATGCAATGGTCTGTCAAACTCTTTTACTTTTAAGGGAGTAAAATGCTAAGTAAATACCAACAAAGAAGTCACAGTTACATTCAAGTCACTTTTCAGTTTTTCTCCACAAATGACCTGATTTTGGCTATATCTGAACGTCTTGTTGATTGCTAATTGGGGGGTCTTGGGGACTGTATGGTTGTAACAGCCCAGTGAATCCAGAGATGAAGACGTTCTTTTTTCAGTCTTGTTGGAGGCTGATATGTTGATCACCTATTGCCAGCAAAAGTAGAAACCTTTGACTTATAATTCTGGAAATAACTGCATTTACAATACCATGTGTTTAGTCTATTTCACTTCCTTGTCAAGTAACACTTGTAAATGATCACTCATTGATTAAACAGACTCAAGCAGTCAAATCTTTTTCATTCATAAACAATCAGATTTTACAAAAAACAATTAAAATTTTGTAATTAGCTATTATATTAAATGTATTACTCAAATACTTAAAAACTTTCCAAGTATTTGATGCATTTTCTGGTTTGTCAAACATAGTCCTTCATTCCTTCACTGTAGAGAATAGCTGTAATGCTGTGCATGGTTGACATTTATTTCAGTTATGTTAATTAGTAAAAACCTTGAGGTTGTTTAACTTGATTCACAACAGCTCAAAGTTTTAATGTGTATTTTTAACAATGACGCTTTGTTACTTATGGTTGAAAATACTTGTGATACTATTCTAGATAATTTTCTCTCTTCTCAGCTTAGATGTGTTAGGTTTATGTCTGATTTCTCAGCAATGATTTACACATGGCTTGTTTTTTCTTTCTACAGCTATTGTGCATACATGCAAAAGGGTCTTACTTTTTTAGCTCATTAACATGCTCCATATCATATCTCTTTAACAAAAATGATATAACTACTTGATGCTAATAATAATTCATATATGATTTTTTCTCTGTTAAATGTAATGGATGCATGACTACAATTATTGAAAGTTGGAATCTGTACACTATAAATCAACAGCAGATGTAAGTATTATACAAAAAATATTTATGACTAAAAACCACTGGACGCAGTGTGGGAAAAACTGGAAAATATTTTGAATCATCAGGGAATTACACCAACGAACGGGTGTAGCTATCATAATCAACGACACTTTTTTGGTAAGGTGCTGGACTCAGGATAGTATAACATTGGCAGATGTTCACTGCCTTCTTTAACTAAAATTATTTTACTATTTAATTGATGTGCTCCTTGTATGAAACTAACAGAGTTCATCCCAAAAATACTACATTATTTAAATAAATTAAAAAAAAACCACTATATACTTGTTAGGGGTAATTGGAATATAATAGTTGATCCAACCTGTGCTAAATCCCTACCAAACCAGTCAAAATGATCTTAATGCATCTCAATAGATACTGGAAATTCAAACGAAATTGGATTTGTCTGATACAGTACAGTTTGCTTCCCCCATATAAACACATTTATCTATTATTCACCCAGAAATATGACATGGCCCAGGACTAATTACTATTTAGTTTCTAATACTCTTTGTACACTTATATTATTAAAAGACACAACTTTCCATAAAATTTTACATTAATCCTATTTCATACTCTAGAATGAACAATTGGTCACTTCAGTATTTCTCCTAAGTAACCAAAAGCTAATATATTACATATGTTTTCTCTCTTTATAAGAACTGTTTATGTACATTGATTGATTCCTGCCTTCCCTTAAACCTTACTTTTCTTCCTGAACATTATTCTGCATGTACTGATCCCACAAATTCCCTGTTTCTATGTAATTTGCTCCTTTCCCTTTCTAGTTCTTTATCTCTTTTGCAATATTCAGTATTTCAAATAAAGTTGATTTAGATTTTGATTTCTATTTTCTAATAATTGCTTTTTTGGCAGCCAAGAGAACTGCATGTAATAAGGCCTTACTATGTCCAGGCACTACAGACTTGGTGTTCAAGATCAAAAGCATAATTTCCATAGTTACAGCCATTTGCTCACCCAATGTTTCTGACAGGGTACTCTGTGGAGATATTTTTTTAAATCTTCCAACTCATTACACTCCCAAAAACATGTCCTCAGTTATCTTTTTCTTTCCCATCACACCTCCAACATTTGCTGTCTGCCTAAGAAAGAATTCCTTGAAGTCTGCTTGAGGTATAAAAACACCTATAAAAACACTTCCAAGCAAAAATACAAAAACCTTCTGGGCTTTTCTGTATACTTGGCAACCATACATATGCCCTCTCATTATGTCTTTGAAAATTGCTTTTCCAGTCTCTGAATCTTTTCAAACCTCCTCTGATTATTATAGTTATCATGCACTATTTTATATGTTATACTAATTATCCCTTTTTAACAGCAGCTTCTGTTCTAAATTTTACTAAAAGTTCTTCCAGAACAGGTCTTTCACTTAGGACTCCCTTATCCCTCTCTTTTTGTGTATACTCTGATATCAATCCTTGATAGGGAAGGCAGTCGCTAACCTGCAGGCTAAACTTCTTCTTGGCCTGATCCCACTCTATTACCTCTCCCTCTCTAATTATTTGCTCCCATTACCTTGACTCCTTTGCCACTTTTCTCCAGTAAATTCCAGCCCTGTCTTACCTATTTTCTGTACCTGTACATGCAGTCATCCCTATTGACAAAACCTCCTTTCTCCATTTCTGTGTTGGCTTAGTTTTTAGAATACTTTTTACAACATTATAAATATAATATACCTTGTTAAAGCTTATTTTTAGCACTGTATACGTTTTCTGTGGTACTTTTTCTTTGTAATCAGTTATATCATTGTGTTTATTTTTTATCTGAATATTTAATCTTGTAATAACGCTTATCTATTTGCATTGTATATGTTCTGCGGAGCTTTTCTCCCTGGGTCCCCACTGAAAATGGGCTCTTCTTGGCCCAGTGGGCTATCCCGGTAAACAAATACCAATAAATAAATAAATAAATAAATACAGATTCAGCAAGCCATGCATGGCATGCATGATTAGTGTAAGAGGTAATGTTGGCAATATGGCGGCTGAGCGATCCACGTACGTGCTTATTTGACGTGCATAAGCACTCTTGCACTAGTCCTGCATGTTCCCAGCCCCTGTATGCAAATTACCCCATTCGCAGGTGAAAACCATGCAAATGAGGTAAATCTGCTGTCCAGGAAGCTGGAGTCAGGCTGTGCAGGGCTAGCGTAATCTGCAGAAATGTACTTGATTAGTAACCAAGTACATTTCTACAAATTACAAAATGGAGACATGACAGCCCAAAATAAAGACTGCATATCATTGAGGAAGCATGCCAATGGCCAAGTATAAGGTCATTGGCATTGCAAGCAATACAAAAAATAAAAAAATCAACTTTTTTTTTTTCGCCGATATCGGCTGTGTAAGCATAGGGCAGCAGCACACAAATGAGATCGGGGGGAAAATAAGACAATAAACCTAAAATAAGCATTCTAACTAAAATCAGTATTCTGCCATGCAAGTCAATGGCAGGCAGAAGACAACCTGGCTAGTGAGTAGTGGTTACTAAGGGGGGAGGCTCAGTGTGACACAAGTAACTATGCATTAGCAGGCAATCCTAAGCAAATGAGGAGAAGGCTAGTGAATCCCAGTTTTCCCCAACATGTGAGGCAGGTCCCAACAGTGTAAGAGTATGAATAGCTGGGTGCAAGACTAGGAGGTAAGTGACATCATGGGTAGGTGTGTCAGTCATACTGTAAGTGGATTGGAGCCCTGTGGCTCGGGTTTGCTCCTAGCTTAGCACAGCTAAGCTAGGGGGTGTGTCTACACCTGCCTAGCACTCTTTACAAAGTGTAAGCGGGTGTGCGCGCCACACACCGGCTATTACAGGAAGAAAAAAGAAGTTAAACCAGGAAATAGCAGCAGTGTGCACGTAATGAGCACTTTGTTTGCACGGCGCACACATGGGCTTAAACAGGGAGGCAATGGAAAGGGAAAACAGCAGTAGAAAGGTATTCAAGGCGAACTAGCATAGTTGGCAGGTGAAATGTATCAGAATCAGCCAATTGCACAGGCAGCAGCCCAGCCCAGCACATCACTATAACCTAAGCAAACACCTTCCCCTCTGGTTTTTCCCACACTCTACACCACCGGTGTATACAGGCAGGGAAATTTTAACAAACAAACCTACAAAATGAGAACGGCTGCAGCAGGCAACATAGCACAACATGTGCAAGAAGCTGAGGGTGGTGAGGATGTGATTGCTGCTGAACAGCCCACAGTGAGGAGATGGAGAAGAGTGTACAGACCCAGGGTAACCTACCAGGGGCTACATGAGCTGGAGATAATAAAACACTATAGGGTGGACAGAGACCTCCTACAGCAAATTGTTGAGCTGTGCCGGCCACACCTGACACACCAAACTGACCAAGGAGAACCCATCCCAGTGGATACCAAGGTATGTGTAGGCCTAGGTATACTAGCCACAGGTGCCTACCAAAACACAACTGGGGATATCATGGGGATCTCACAGGCATCAGCATCCAGAGTATTCCACCAGTTCCTGGATGCTATGTCAGCACATGCCAGTGAGTAAGTATATTTCCTCAACACCCATGAGGTATTGACCAGCAATATGTGTCTCTTCCACCAAATAGAAGAATACCCTGGGGTAGTGGTAGCTTTAGACTGCACGCACATACGCATCAAAGCACCACCCGGTGAGCAGGGCCATCCCCTCCATCAACTGCCAGGTCATTTGTGATGCCCAGGGCATTATAATGAATGTTTGTGCTGGCTGCCCTGGAAGCTATGATGATTCCCACATCTGGCATCTGATGCAGCTGTACCAGAGATTTACCAGTGGGGACATCCCCTACAGTCACATAGTGGGGGATGCTGGGTACACACTGGAGCCGTGACTGATGACACCCATCAGAAATGCACACACACCTGAACAACAACGCCATAATGAGGCACACGCACGAACAAGAATCATAATAGAGCATGTGTTTGGGATGCTCAAGTCACAGTTCCGATGCCAGGACACATCCGGTGGAGCCTTGCAGTACTCTCCAGCTACATGTACCCACATTTTCATGGTATGTGCCATGCTACACAACATGATCCTGTGGAAGCAGCTGCAGCAGGAACAGCATGGGGCAGGGCCACACAGCCCCCCACCATTGCCAAGGCCAGGACAGGCACAGAGTGACTCGGAGGAGGAACAACCTGAGCCTGCACCTGTAGGCAGAAGGAAGCATGCATATGCCCTGGTTTGGCAGCGAGGCAATGCATAGCACATACACTGACACAGTAGAAACCCAGGGAATGGAAATTCTCTCTGACTCGCACATACAGTAAAAGGGATGCCAAAAATAACACTACCTGTACCTTACCATGTATAGGGAGTGTACTATGTGCATCTGACATAGCCAGCCCTCCATCACCATCCTCAATACTGGCACAGCCACAAGGTAAGTCACCCTTCCTATCAATCACTGAATGCAGTTGTATGGTCTGCTAGTTGTATTAATGGTATGGATGTGAACATGCAAGGAAGGGAATTGGGTGGCTGAATGGGATGGCAGCATATAGTGGACAGCTATATGGGCAGCATGAAACCATAACAAATACTGGTGTCAACAAAGTAGGCAGTAACAGACAAGGTGAAAAAACCCACTGCAGGACATGTGCTGGCCCAAATGTGTGTCCATAGGGCACGCACATGCATATCATGGAGGTTCACATACCCAACAACAGTCCCACCCAGCCAGCAGGACAGGTGTAGATGGACATAAGGAAAGGCTGTGCTAAGGTCCTCAAGGTATGGCAATGGAGATCAACCCCCCACCAGACCTACACAGAATATAATGGGTCGGGAAGTGGGATGTCATTCCTGAAGGGTAGGAAGTTTGAAATGGCAATGTAGGTCAATAAAACCTGTAAACTGTACTACACTGATATGCCTGTGGTCTGCAGGTTAGGTCAGAATACAGATTTAAAAGGAAGCCAACAGACTACCAGAAATACCAGTGCAGTCAAAGCAAATGTCCACAGTTGGCAGGTGTACCCCCCCAAACCCTGTGTAGAAATGTATTAGCATCCATGTGTTGGAGTAATAACAGTGAACACAGAGTACCTGAGCTTGCCAAAGTAGAAGGATGGATTGTGTCATGTGTACAATATGCAGAGCTCTGAGTTGATGTGTGGAAACCAACAGGGTACCTGAAATATCAGGTGGGTATAGCAGAAATGTCCTCAATTGTCAGGTGTGCCCCCCCAATCCTGTGTAGTATAGCAGTAGCATCTACGTGTGGGTTACACAGCAGCAGAGCACAGAGTAACTGAGCTGCCCCAATTATAACGATGGAATGTTGCATGTGTGCAATATGCAGAGATCTGAGTGTCAGGTTGTTGTGTGGAAGGCAACAGAGTACCTGACATCCACAAAAAGTAGAACAACAAACTCAAAAATGTATTCAACCAGCACACAAAAGCCAGCCAGCAATCCAAGAAGACTTTAATAATTGAAATTAAAAGTTTAGCACTTTCTTCCCCTGTATGGGACTTCCTCAGAACAAGCATCATTTAAAATAACCAGACCTTATATACCCATTAATCACATATTACTTAATTAATTAAAAGTCACTCCCCATTAAAGTAAAATCACACAATGACCATTAAAATATGCTGTAAAGTGTTAAAAAGCACGTGTTACATAGTAAATATATAAATAAATAGTATATATACATTATGCAAAACACTAAATACTAAGAAATATATAAAACCATAACAATTATGAAAAAATTACACACAGTAATATACATATAATACTAAACGATGTACACCAGTCAACCCATGATTTGCTTTAGCTTCAAAATGCAAGCTATATTGGTAGTTTCATTAAGCCCTGGAAACCTAGTTGCATCCAATTTTAACTGCCACTTTAATTCACTACAATCTAAGTGCAAATCAATCACTCTCCCCTGAGGGTCCTTACATAAATGTTCCACAATTAAAAATTCAAAACTATGATCTCTATAGTCCTTGATATGTCTAAAAGAGCATTGGTGACCTTGGCTTTCCTAATATCATAAACATGTTCACTAATTCTATTCTTAAAAAGTCTACTAGTTTTCCCTATATAAAATGCAAAACTAAGTGTCAAAATTGTTTTGCATTTTATATAGGGAAAATTAGTAGACTTTTTAAGAATAGAATTAGTGAATATGTTTATGATATTAGGAAAGCCAAGGTCACCAATGCTCTTTATAGACATATCAAGGACTAATGAGATCATAGTTTTAAAATTTTAATTGTGGAACAGTTATGTAAGGACCCTCAGGGGAGAGTGATTGATTTGCACTTAGACTGTAGCGAATTAAAGTGGCAGTTAAAATTGGACACAACTAGGTTTCCAGGGCTTAATGAAACTACAGTATAGCTTGCATTTTGAAGCTAAAGCAAATCATGGGTTGACTGGTCTACATCATTTAGTATTATATGTATATTATTGTGTGCATTTTTTTCATAATTTTTATGGTTTTATATATTTCTTAGCATTTAGCATTTTGCATAATGTATATATACTGTTTATTTATATATTTACTATGTAACACATGTGCTTTTTAACACTTTACACTATTTTTAATGGTTATTGTGTGCTTTTACTTTAATGGGGAGTGACTCTTAATTAATTAAGTAATATGTGATTAGTAATGGGTGTATAAGGGCTGGTTATTTTAAATGATGGTTGTTCTGAGGAAGTCCCTACAGGGGAAGAAAGCACTAAACTTTTAATTTCAGTTATTAAAGTCTTCTTGGATTGTTGGCTGGTTTCTGTGTGCTGGTAGAGTACCTGACATATCAGATGGCTGTAGGAAATGTCCACAGTTGTGATGTGTGCCTCCACCAAGCCTATGTAGAAATGTATTGCCAGCCATGTGTGGGAGTAATAACAGTGACCACCGAGTACCTGAGCTGGTCAAATCAGCAAGATGGATAGTTGCATGTCTACAATAGGCAGAGCTCTGTGTGTTATGTAGTTCCGAGTGATATGCTGTGTGAAAGTATCCAACAAATAGCCATGGATGGTGTGTCCTGGTGTCCACTGGTCAGTACTGCTGATGACCAGGCCAAGTCCACACAACTGCAGTGCCAAACAGACTGGTATTCCAGCAAGACATGTTGCAGCAGCAGTCCATATGATTTGTACAGATGTCATAACTGTCACCGTCTGGAAGATGGACACGGTATGAGTGTTGGCCCAGACATACACAAAGTACACAGGTGGAAGTACTGTAGAGAGAGACTGTTTAATATTTCACAGTGAAATGGAGACACCCTCTGTTTGTACATACAGGTTCACAGCACATCAGTTGGTTGTGTAGTATGGGAAACTAAAATGCACTGTGGGCAAACACTGGCAGACCACAAAAGGCAGAGGTATGATGTATGTAGAAGCTGCTGGTGTCCACCCACTAGCCACCAGCAGGGGAATGGGCCACATATACCTGTGAGGCAGTTGCAAGTAGCTACCCTAGCACACATGCAGTCAGTCCGGCCCAACATCAACCTCAGGTAACACACAGGCAACCTCTCTGCTGCTGTGAATGAGTGCAATATGATCCCTATATTACTATGTGAATACTCACAGAATGCAGCACGCTGAAGAGGTGTCCCACACAGGTGTGTCCATAGCTGTAAGATGCACCCTGCCAAAATCCACACCAATGGATTGATAAGGACAGAAACAATTGCCATCACCACCTTGCACACCTATCCTGTCACCCCAGGGGAATACATTGCCTTGCAGCCTGGGTCTGAACAACTGACAGAATGCACTGGCCTGCTTCAGATAGCCTGCATCAGTACCCAATGCCTCACTGTCCTCTGTCACAGGTCTGTGTCATGCCTGTACCGCCACTGTATGTTACCCCATGGACTTCCACATAATGATAAAACACAGTCCACAGAACACAAATGCAAGGACATGTTGACAAATCCCAGTAGTATGTCCATCATTTTCCAATGCATGAACTGTGGACCAACCTGTACATACTGCTGGGATGGAGTGGCAACTATAGGCATACCTATCAGATATTGTGTGCATAATGGTAGGAAGAGGACAGATTAACAAGGGGGGGGGGGTTGCATCACCACCATGGAGTGTGTGAAGGGTGAAACCCTGTTGTGTGCACATACTTATCATGGCTGCAAACACTGGAATGGGTAGCCACAAACCTTCTTGCAAACCAAATTGTGAAGGGTTAATGAACAGAATAATAAGCCCTGCCTCTGGATAACCTCAATGAGTCTGAATACCTGTGATGTATGGCCACAGCACGATATGGCCATCCTGTCATGGTGATAATGGTACAGGCATGGGACCCACAGACCCAACAGCACCAAGGTGCTGGACCATATAAACAGACCCATCGGCAAGAGTCTGCAGTTTCCACGCCAGAATGACATGAGTGTGCAAGAATATGTAGGTTGCACACCACAATACTGGACAAAGCTGCATTCATCTTGTAAACCCCAGGAACCTACTGCTAGCAGAGATGTATACCTGTCAGTAGTTGATGACATAAAGCATCAGAGGGTAAAACACCACATATCACTGAGTATCCCTGCCAACACCAAAACCATGTAGCAGACGCACCACAGACACAATTAGCAACAATCTCACTACCCTTTGCCCAATGTCGACCCACATTGTCAACCAATTTACAGATATCCTGCAGAAGCAGGTTACTAGCTGTAGGTGTAGAGCACAGATACTTGCACTGGAGTACAACCTAACTGGAATGGAGTCACACATGCAATACAGACACTCATACTGGGCATGTTCACACACTTAGAGAAGCGAAGGCCATGTCAAAAAACAAATTACAGAAGGGTCATACTGGGCATGCTCACACACTTAGAGAAATGAAGCCCATGTCTAGAAACAACTGTGAACTATACACAGCAGTCAGTCACAGATATCTGTGCAAACACTCCAAATTACACACCAGTCATGCTCTGCACACACACCGGATGAGAATATGCACATATATCCAAGGACAGCACACTATAATAGCTCAGACATACACATAATAGCTGTGGGAAGAGAGTGACAGACAGTGACAGACAGCTCCCCTCTCATGAGGTCTGTCCCACACAGCACACTCCCATTTTGCAAAGACATATGATGTGCAAATGTCCATCACTGTACACAATTGCCCCTGGTAGCCTTCCAGTCAGTACACCTTTCATTGCCTTTCTTTGACAAGCCTGCTGATGTCATTCCCTGTGAAATACACCTTTGGTGAAGGAGTAGCCCAGTAATCTCCGTGGTGTGTTCTGTAACTGTGCAATATTCTAATGTGCTGTAGAAGTTAGGTAGGTGTTCAAATCTCATTCATGGCAACAGTGTGCATATGTGTAGGGCCCACTGCTTTTGAGGACAGTCAGTACATCTTTCATTGTCTTTCTTTGACAAGCCTGCTGATGTCATTCCCTGTGAAATACAACTTTAGTGAAGTAGTATCACAGAAATCTCTGTGGCGTGTTCTGTATCTGCGTAATGTTCTAATGTGCTGTAGTAGTTAGGTAGGTGTTCTAATCTCATTCATGGCAACTGGCAGTCTGTGTATTTGTGCGTATGTGTAGGGCCCAATGCTTTTGAGGACAGTCAATATACCTTTCATTGCCTGTCTTTGACAAGCCTACTGATGTCATTCCCTGTGAAATACACCTTTGGTGAAGGAGTATCTCAGTAAACTCTGTGACATGTTCTGTAACTGCATAATGCTGTAGTGTGCAGTAGTAGTTAGGTAGGTGTTTTAATCCCAGACATAGCAACTGCAACTGTGTGTGTGTATGTTTGTCTGTGTATGGAGTAATGCTTTTGATGCCAGTCACACTCACTACACCTTCCAGTACCCTACTTTCCAAAGCCTATTTTGGCAAGACAGCTGATGTCACCTAGTGTAAAATACACCTTTGGTGATGGAGAATCCCAGTAATCTGCATGGCGCGTGCTATAACTGCGTAATGCTGTAGTGTTCTGTAGTAGTTCAGTAGGTATCCTAATCCCAGGTATGGCAATTGTGAGACTCGCTGTGTGTGTGTGTGTGTGTGTGTGTGTGTGTGTGTGTGTGTGTGTGTGCGCAAGCGCCTGCATTTGTCATATGTATACTGTGTGAAGCACGAAGCAATGTGGAGCGGGTTTTGCAATTTTCCTATATGTTGGGCCTATTAAATGTCATAATGTCCACCTTACAAGCATAACAGATGTCAAAAATCACAGTGGCTGGGGTACACAATCTATACCCCCACATGTGACATCATGGCACGGCGAATAATATAGGCAACACCTCTATTACCCAGAGAACACTCACCACCCATGTCTCGGACACAAACACACTTGGCCAGGCAACAACCACTAAGTTGGTAGTTACCTGCATATTGCCCACAGATGGTAACCATGGTGTGACTGCAATGGACTACAGAGGACATGGGACCCTGTCCCATCTCTACAATAGGCAATGCATTGCATACAGTGCTCCATCGCTATGTTCCCCAATGGACACCTGCTACAAATGGCAAGCCAGCAAATGTTACCCACAAAGGCCATTCCATGCCTTATACATATGCCCTGTATGGACAGATGTCATTGACACCAGTGATTACTGTGGGGGTAACAGGGGTAAGCTGCCTTATGGTATCTGGGTGTACATTACCATTCAATTCACCTTGGGTAAATGCAGGCCTACTTCTTCCTGCCATACAGACTGTTCTGTTTGTCAGTGTGATTGTGATGGTTTCAGTCATGCCTTTTTATATCACAGATACATCCCAATGTGTCTACTTCGGTATGTACCTCCTAGGGATTGTGTACAGACTGTAGATGGAGACTGCCAGACTGTACATCTGCATTACTTACAGTTGATTGCTTGTTATCCTGTGGCCCAGTCTGTGTCTACTGTTGTACTACTTGAAGGCCTTGGCCTGGACAGCAACATATATACTCCTTTCCAGAATACTGAATACTTTTATCTGTTAGACAGTTGCATTAATCTGTCTAAAAGTATTTCAGAGTCTACACAGCTATATGGCATGGCATACACTACTGTAGTAGTACACAAATAAAGCTTCAACATGTATGCAAACCTGTGTGAGGTGTTATATCCCGTCACCTGTCTGTTGGTATATGTTACAGGCAACAGGTGTCACTTGTATGTTTGGCTCATACAGTGTCCATGTGGTATGCTGGTGACTGTAGCCAAAGTGGTTGTACCGTATTGTGTGCACCCTCTACATATGTATCTACCTATACATATGTCTGTGTGTGTATGTGTAGTTACATATAATATCTTTATATAGGTATATATATATATATATATATATATATATATATATATAACTGCATATATGTGTCTGTGTATATGAATCCTAGGAATGTTGAGTGGGTCCACATTGTACATCCTCTGTGGTAGCCACACTGTACTGAATGATATGTTACCGATACCAGCCTGACATCATACAGGTGGGATGGGGTACTATTAACATCTTGTGCCCATGTTGTGTCAGGTCCTGGGTTTGGGATTTGTGTTCCTTTGTCAGTGTAGGGAGCAATGCTTTTGAGGCCATTCACAGGCACTACAACCTCCATTGCCCTACTTTGGCAAGTCTACTGACATCATCAACTGTGAAATACACCTTTGGGGAACAATATCCCAGTAATATCTGTGGCACGTGCTATAACTGCATAATGCTGTAGTGTGATAAACTAGTTAGGTAGGAGTTATAATTCCAGCCATGACAACTGTGTGTGTGTGCATTTGAAATTCATAACCTGTGTGGAGGTGGCTGTGACTGTGTAGCACCTGGACCCACTGAGGAGCCAGTTTTGTAATTTTCCTATATGGTGACCATATTAGATGTCACAATGTCCACCTTACAAGGATGACAGATGTCAATCAGCTAAAATGCTGGGGTGCCAATCCACACCCCTACATGTGATACAAGGTCTGATGAACAAAGTAAGCAACCCTAGTATTACACAGAGTACACTATGAACCTGTGTCTCATACACAAAACACATTACCTAGACAACTACCGCTATATTGGTAGTACCCTACATACTGTTCACAGATAGCAAGCATGGTGTGATTGCAGTGGGCTACAGAGGGCATGGCACCCTGTCCATCAGTACAATAGTCACATAACTGAAGACAGTCCACCTTCACTATGCTCCCTAATGGATGCCTACAACATCTTTGGTGCCATCAAATGTGATCCACAAAGGACTGTCTATGAGCATGTCCTGCCACAAGAGGTCAGGAGTGGCACATGTGATGATAACAATCTGTGTACATAACATGGGCCTGTCAATCCAGGTACACTTCCACATGTCACTGTACATGAATGTGGGATGTGTGCACATCCCAGCACCGTCCATGTCATGGACTATAGAACACATACATGGCAAGCATTGCACAGCACTGACACACACAATAGTAACCCAAGTGACAGGATGGTGAATACAATACCCACCTGTGTGGGTCATTCCAGACAATACGTACCTGATCCACACTGCAGACCATTGTCATGTGGCATGATGCCAAGGTATACCCCTCACCTAGCCTTGTACAGCCTTCTGGCACAGCCAACCACTACACACCCATGAAGCAATGCACACATGCACGCCAGTGCTGGCACCATGTGTCCCCGTGTGTGGTGTATGATGCTTCCATCCACATTCACACCTGGTACAACTCCCATTGGCATACTGAAGCATTCCGACTGATGTCAGACACCTTCACATGCCCTTTGCCCATAGAACAGCACAATAGCTCGTGTGGTACATGTGATACTTATGCAGTACTGCATTGTGGTAAAATAACTAGGTAGAGAGTTTATTCCTGACCCTGGCAAGTGCAGCAATGTGTATGAGTCCCTTAGAGAGTGTAGCTGTATTGCCACTAACAACGGTCAATGTGGACAGGCACGTGTGCTACACCTACCGTATAAGTATGATATCACTGTTGCAGATGTCACTCAACAGCACATATATTTTTGGACAGCTCACCACCATGTAAGCTATGTGGTGAATGCAATAACTGCATGCACATGTAAAAGTAATGAATTGGCAGTCTGGGGTTTGAATCCCTGTTTAAATCCCTGTACTGGTATGTGTGTCACACAAACATGCTTCAGTTTTACTCTTCCACACCTTCCCTGATGTACATTTTCTCTGTCTGTCCCTCCCACACCCTCCCTGGTGGATGTGGATATGTACACCTTCTATACTTAGGCAGCAGCTTGTGTTTTGTAAGTGTTGGTCATGATCAGCTGATGGACTCTGCACCAATTGCAGTCCTCCTCTAGCTGACTGAATGTGAAACAGCTGTGCTAACAATTCCATAGCCAATTGCATGGAAACACACTACACTATCTAGGAACATCATGTTGGTGTTGGGCCGTGACATTCACTGTGAGTGGAACCTAGATCTGGTGTTTGGCAAAAAGCGTCAAAGATGGTTTTGGGATTTACTTCCAACAACATACACTTTGGAAAAAGGCCAACAGACAGGAGGGGATGTGCCAGACATGACTACAGAATGTAAGTGTTGCTATTCTTAATTTAGAGTAATGTCAGTTTAACAGGGTGTGTGTGGTTATGGCTAGTCTGCCTGTTTTAAAATTTGTCATGACAGTGAGATGTTTGTGAGGAACCTCCCATCTGTAGGGTCATCTGCAGACTGGTTAGTGTGTTGAACCTTTTGTTCCTTGTGTTACTCACAGAACACCTATCTGAGAATGGCAGAAGCATAGTGTAAGGATTGCAGTCAGTACATGGTGACAGTCATGAGAGTTACTGACTTCATATCCCTGATTTGACATACTTCACAAAACACAGTGGTACAACAGTAAAAATCTGAGGTTACCACAGCACCATTCCAGTATTGTGCCAGTGTTCATAGCACCACTCACACATCTGTCACCCTTTGTACATATGTCTTGCAGTATATGTGCATGTGTTCTCCTTGCTCTGCAACTGTTCTAAATCTGGTGTCTTGTGGTAATGGGAATATCTATGCATGCTGTTATAAGTAATCCTGATTGCTGCTGACTATTACTGGCCCTTATCTGCTGTAAAACGGCAACACCATAGTCCATATGGGAATGCTAATATCAGTCGACCCACCTGTCCCAACTCAGCTGGCCATGGCACTAGGCACCGGCAAGTCTGGGTCCCAGCCTAGGACCTCCTCCTCTGTTGTGCCTGCATAACCTTTGGGTGGAACTGCTGCAGGTGATGGTGCTTGCCCCCCCCCGGGAGCAGAGGAGGAATGGAACCTGTCACCTGCCATCAGGTCCAGGCCATGGTGTGTAGGGAGCTCAGCAAGGAGTTTCAAGATCACCTATGCCAGCTTGAGGGCCACATGGTGCAATCAGAGGGTGAGCCTGCACCTCCTACTCAGCCCCCAGCTAACCACCTTTGGGGCCGTGAAGGTGCAGTGGCGTCTGCCCATGGGTGGAGACCTCAGTCCCACTCTTTCCATTTGGGGGTTATGGGCTGCAACTTCAAAACACCTCTCTCCATCCAAGGTGTCACCCCCACATGTGTCATATACCATCCCTGTATTCTGTCTTGTCTGTGTTGTCTCTCATCCTACTGAACCTATCCTCCCCAAGCATACCTACTGTCCTTCCCCAACATCCCACTCTCACCTTAAAAAAAAAAAGGCGATCTGTTCCCAAAAAGAAAACCTTGCCCCATATATAGCTGTCCATTTCGCATGTGTGTCCACCGGACACATGTAATGTGGTCTAATTGGCATCACAACATATTACTGTTATCCTCAACCCTCTCTCAGGGGTTTCAGTGTCCATATCTACCTCCAAAATCAGTGCATATGCACAGCTGTTGCTGTAGAAGAAATAAGCAGCTAGGGACCTTCCCTATACCCTTCCTGCACATCCATGGCTATTTTCCCTACTGTCTTTTCCTCTTTGTGCCCATTTTTTCACCACTTTCTTATCAACTCCTTTTTCTTTTCTTTTAAAGAAATTAGCATAGGAGTAAGCAGGAGTAAGCACATTTAAGCAGCAGTAAGAGGGTTTTAGCATGTTTGTATGGGGGTAAGCAATGCCTACAGAGGTTAAGCATATCAGGTGCTAACTGAGTATAAAAAAACCGTAACCAGAACTTAGCAATGTTTACCGTCACGCAAACCCACGCAAACCCACTTACAACTGCTTTAATGTGCCTTAACCACTCTGTATCCAATGGCCCTTGTTCTGCCTAGCAACAAAATAAACAGCCTCTACTAGACTCAAACCCAGGACCCTGCACACCATAGCCAAAATGATTTACCTCTATGCCATGTCAGATATACATAACCATGGTGTTTTCACAAACATATCATCGAGCACAGTCATTCAACAGTACAGAGAATGTATTTCAACATGTAGATGGATGTATATATATATATATATATATATATATATATATATATATATATATATATATATATATATACATGTATATATATATATATATATATATATATATATATATATATATATATATATATAGATATAGATATATATAGGTATATACAGACATACATCTGTAGATAAATTGGGAACATAGCAAGAACATATGTATCTGCAATATTCAAAATGAAACATTGTACAACAATGGCCAGTGAAGTAATGTTCTCTTGGAGAATAGGTAGTGTGGTTAAATGATATAAAACTTAAAAGTGCAACATATATAGCAAAAAACTTGCATACATTTCCAGTACTTAAATTAAATGCACTTACAAGATATTCACGCTGTGAATGCAGTTATACCATAGCAAAATGATGGCTCCAAAGTATCCAGTCTTATGATGGCTTATGGTATAACTGCATTCACAGCATGAATATCTTGTAAGTGCATTTAATTTAAGTACTTGAAATGTATGCGAGTTTTTTGCTATATATGTTGCACTTTTAAGTTTTATATCATTTAACTACACTACCTATTCTCCAAGAGAACTTTACTTCATTGGCCATTGTTGTACAATGTTTCATTTTGAATATTGTTTTTACTTGTTACTGATAGCTGTACT